>NW_026699556.1:0-40071 GCF_030435755.1 Ochotona princeps
TTGGTGGCATGTGAAACCCGCATGTGGAGCATTCGTTTGTGTGGGATGCTCTACCAGGTTCATTCCTAGATAATGCACTCAAAGGGCACTAAGCATAGAGTGTGAAAACTGAGTTTCCTTGAGAGCTGCTTGGAAGCCTGATGGTGTGTGAAGTTAGTGAGCCAAATGGAGTTGTTCTCCCACAAGAACCACTCGGCTGATCCTTCTTCATATGCCCTTCACCAACATGCAGTGTTTCCTTGATTGAATTAGCTCTCACACCAATATTTGCGTCTAGAGCCTTTGCATTGAGGGCTATCTGAAAACGGCTGTGGCGCTGAAGTTGCCTGTGAATGTGGAGTTGGTGGCATGTGAAACCCGCATGTGGAGCATTCGTTTGTGTGGGATGCTCTACCAGGTTCATTCCTAGATAATGCACTCAAAGGGCACTAAGCATAGAGTGTGAAAACTGAGTTTCCTTGAGAGCTGCTTGGAAGCCTGATGGTGTGTGAAGTTAGTGAGCCAAATGGAGTTGTTCTCCCACAAGAACCACTCGGCTGATCCTTCTTCAATATGCCCTTCACCAACATGCAGTGTTTCCTTGATTGAATTAGCTCTCACACCAATATTTGCGTCTAGAGCCTTTGCATTGAGGGCTATCTGAAAACGGCTGTGGCGCTGAAGTTGCCTGTGAATGTGGAGTTGGTGGCATGTGAAACCCGCATGTGGAGCATTCGTTTGTGTGGGATGCTGACCAAGCTTCATTTCAGTCCAAGGCACACAAAGGGCACTAAGCATAGAGTGTGAAAACTGAGTTTCCTTGAGAGCTGCTTGGAAGCCTGATGGTGTGTGAAGTTAGTGAGCCAAATGGAGTTGTTCTCCCACAAGAACCACTCGGCTGATCCTTCTTCAATATGCCCTTCACCAACATGCAGTGTTTCCTTGATTGAATTAGCTCTCACACCAATATTTGCGTCTAGAGCCTTTGCATTGAGGGCTATCTGAAAACGGCTGTGGCGCTGAAGTTGCCTGTGAATGTGGAGTTGGTGGCATGTGAAACCCGCATGTGGAGCATTCGTTTGTGTGGGATGCTGACCAAGCTTCATTTCAGTCCTAGGCACACAAAGGCCACTAAGCATAGAGTGTGAAAACTGAGTTTCCTTGAGAGCTGCTTGGAAGCCTGATGGTGTGTGAAGTTAGTGAGCCAAATGGAGTTGTTCTCCCACAAGAACCACTCGGTTGATCCTTCTTCAATATGCCCTTCACCAACATGCAGTGTTTCCTTGATTGAATTAGCTCTCACACCAATATTTGCGTCTAGAGCCTTTGCATTGTGGGCTATCTGAAAACGGCTGTGGCGCTGAAGTTGCCTGTGAATGTGGAGTTGGTGGCATGTGAAACCCGCATGTGGAGCATTCGTTTGTGTGGGATGCTCTACCAGGTTCATTCCTAGATAATGCACTCAAAGGGCACTAAACATAGAGTGTGAAAACTGAGTTTCCTTGAGAGCTGCTTGGAAGCCTGATGGTGTGTGAAGTTAGTGAGCCAAATGGAGTTGTTCTCCCACAAGAACCACTCGGCTGATCCTTCTTCAATATGCCCTTCACCAACATGCAGTGTTTCCTTGATTGAATTAGCTCTCACACCAATATTTGCGTCTAGAGCCTTTGCATTGAGGGCTATCTGAAAACGGCTGTGGCGCTGAAGTTGCCTGTGAATGTGGAGTTGGTGGCATGTGAAACCCGCATGTGGAACATTCGTTTGTGTGGGATGCTCTACCAGGTTCATTTCAGTCCTAGCCATACAAAGGGCACTAAGCATAGAGTGTGAAAACTGAGTTTCCTTGAGAGCTGCTTGGAAGCCTGATGGTGTGTGAAGTTAGTGAGCCAAATGGAGTTGTTCTCCCACAAGAACCACTCGGCTGATCCTTCTTCAATATGCCCTTCACCAACATGCAGTGTTTCCTTGATTGAATTAGCTCTCACACCAATATTGGCGTCTAGAGCCTTTGCATTGAGGGCTATCTGAAAACAGCTGTGGCGCTGAAGTTGCCTGTGAATGTGGAGTTGGTGGCATGTGAAACCCGCATGTGGAGCATTCGTTTGTGTGGGATGCTCTACCAGGTTCATTCCTAGATAATGCACTCAAAGGGCACTAAGCATAGAGTGTGAAAACTGAGTTTCCTTGAGAGCTGCTTGGAAGCCTGATGGTGTGTGAAGTTAGTGAGCCAAATGGAGTTGTTCTCCCACAAGAACTACTCGGCTGATCCTTCTTCAATATGCCCTTCACCAACATGCAGTGTTTCCTTGATTGAATTAGCTCTCACACCAATATTTGCGTCTAGAGCCTTTGCATTGAGGGCTATCTGAAAACGGCTGTGGCGCTGAAGTTGCCTGTGAATGTGGAGTTGGTGGCATGTGAAACCCGCATGTGGAGCATTCGTTTGTGTGGGATGCTGACCAAGCTTCATTTCAGTCCTAGGCACACAAAGGGCACTAAGCATAGAGTGTGAAAACTGAGTTTCCTTGAGAGCTGCTTGGAAGCCTGATGGTGTGTGAAGTTAGTGAGCCAAATGGAGTTGTTCTCCCACAAGAACCACTCGGCTGATCCTTCTTCAATATGCCCTTCACCAACATGCAGTGTTTCCTTGATTGAATTAGCTCTCACACCAATATTTGCGTCTAGAGCCTTTGCATTGTGGGCTATCTGAAAACGGCTGTGGTGCTGAAGTTGCCTGTCAATGTGGAGTTGGTGGCATGTGAAACCCGCATGTGGAGCATTCGTTTGTGTGGGATGCTCTACCAGGTTCATTCCTAGATAATGCACTCAAAGGGCACTAAGCATAGAGTGTGAAAACTGAGTTTCCTTGAGAGCTGCTTGGAAGCCTGATGGTGTGTGAAGTTAGTGAGCCAAATGGAGTTGTTCTCCCACAAGAACCACTCGGCTGATCCTTCTTCAATATGCCCTTCACCAACATGCAGTGTTTCCTTGATTGAATTAGCTCTCACACCAATATTTGCGTCTAGAGCCTTTGCATTGAGGGCTATCTGAAAACGGCTGTGGCGCTGAAGTTGCCTGTGAATGTGGAGTTGGTGGCATGTGAAACCCGCATGTGGAGCATTCGTTTGTGTGGGATGCTGACCAAGCTTCATTTCAGTCCTAGGCACACAAAGGGCACTAAGCATAGAGTGTGAAAACTGAGTTTCCTTGAGAGCTGCTTGGAAGCCTGATGGTGTGTGAAGTTAGTGAGCCAAATGGAGTTGTTCTCCCACAAGAACCACTCGGCTGATCCTTCTTCAATATGCCCTTCACCAACATGCAATGTTTCCTTGATTGAATTAGCTCTCACACCAATATTTGCGTCTAGAGCCTTTGCATTGAGGGCTATCTGAAAACGGCTGTGGCGCTGATGTTGCCTGTGAATGTGGAGTTGGTGGCATGTGAAACCCGCATGTGGAGCATTCGTTTGTGTGGGATGCTCTACCAGGTTCATTCCTAGATAATGCACTCAAAGGGCACTAAGCATAGAGTGTGAAAACTGAGTTTCCTTGAGAGCTGCATGGAAGCCTGATGGTGTGTGAAGTTAGTGAGCCAAATGGAGTTGTTCTCCCACAAGAACCACTCGGCTGATCCTTCTTCAATATGCCCTTCACCAACATGCAGTGTTTCCTTGATTGAATTAGCTCTCACACCAATATTTGCGTCTAGAGCCTTTGCATTGAGGGCTATCTGAAAACGGCTGTGGCGCTGAAGTTGCCTGTGAATGTGGAGTTGGTGGCATGTGAAACCCGCATGTGGAGCATTCGTTTGTGTGGGATGCTGACCAAGCTTCATTTCAGTCCTAGGCACACAAAGGGCACTAAGCATAGAGTGTGAAAACTGAGTTTCCTTGAGAGCTGCTTGGAAGCCTGATGGTGTGTGAAGTTAGTGAGCCAAATGGAGTTGTTCTCCCACAAGAACCACTCGGCTGATCCTTCTTCAATATGCCCTTCACCAACATGCAATGTTTCCTTGATTGAATTAGCTCTCACACCAATATTTGCGTCTAGAGCCTTTGCATTGAGGGCTATCTGAAAACGGCTGTGGCGCTGATGTTGCCTGTGAATGTGGAGTTGGTGGCATGTGAAACCCGCATGTGGAGCATTCGTTTGTGTGGGATGCTCTACCAGGTTCATTCCTAGATAATGCACTCAAAGGGCACTAAGCATAGAGTGTGAAAACTGAGTTTCCTTGAGAGCTGCATGGAAGCCTGATGGTGTGTGAAGTTAGTGAGCCAAATGGAGTTGTTCTCCCACAAGAACCACTCGGCTGATCCTTCTTCAATATGCCCTTCACCAACATGCAGTGTTTCCTTGATTGAATTAGCTCTCACACCAATATTTGCGTCTAGAGCCTTTGCATTGAGGGCTATCTGAAAACGGCTGTGGCGCTGAAGTTGCCTGTGAATGTGGAGTTGGTGGCATGTGAAACCCGCATGTGGAGCATTCGTTTGTGTGGGATGCTCTACCAGGTTCATTTCAGTCCTAGCCATACAAAGGGCACTAAGCATAGAGTGTGAAAACTGAGTTTCCTTGAGAGCTGCTTGGAAGCCTGATGGTGTGTGAAGTTAGTGAGCCAAATGGAGTTGTTCTCCCACAAGAACCACTCGGCTGATCCTTCTTCAATATGCCCTTCACCAACATGCAGTGTTTCCTTGATTGAATTAGCTCTCACACCAATATTTGCGTCTAGAGCCTTTGCATTGAGGGCTATCTGAAAACGGCTGTGGCGCTGAAGTTGCCTGTGAATGTGGAGTTGGTGGCATGTGAAACCCGCATGTGGAGCATTCGTTTGTGTGGGATGCTCTACCAGGTTCATTCCTAGATAATGCACTCAAAGGGCACTAAGCATAGAGTGTGAAAACTGAGTTTCCTTGAGAGCTGCTTGGAAGCCTGATGGTGTGTGAAGTTAGTGAGCCAAATGGAGTTGTTCTCCCACAAGAACCACTCAGCTGATCCTTCTTCAATATGCCCTTCACCAACATGCAGTGTTTCCTTGATTGAATTAGCTCTCACACCAATATTTGCGTCTAGAGCCTTTGCATTGAGGGCTATCTGAAAACGGCAATGGCGCTGAAGTTGCCTGTGAATGTGGAGTTGGTGGCATGTGAAACCCGCATGTGGAGCATTCGTTTGTGTGGCTGACCAAGCTCTACCAGGTTCATTCCTAGATAATGCACTCAAAGGGCACTAAGCATAGAGTGTGAAACCTAAGTTTCCTTGAGAGCTGCTTGGAAGCCTGATGGTGTGTGAAGTTAGTGAGCCAAATGGAGTTGTTCTCCCACAAGAACCACTCCCCTGATCCTTCTTCAATATGCCCTTCACCAACATGCAGTGTTTCCTTGATTGAATTAGCTCTCACACCAATATTTGCGTCTAGAGCCTTTGCATTGAGGGCTATCTGAAAACGGCTGTGGCGCTGAAGTTGCCTGTGAATGTGGAGTTGGTGGCATGTGAAACCCGCATGTGGAGCATTCGTTTGTGTGGGATGCTCTACCAGGTTCATTCCTAGATAATGCACTCAAAGGGCACTAAGCATAGAGTGTGAAAACTGAGTTTCCTTGAGAGCTGCTTGGAAGCCTGATGGTGTGTGAAGTTAGTGAGCCAAATGGAGTTGTTCTCCCACAAGATCCACTCGGCTGATCCTTCTTCAATATGCCCTGCACCAACATGCAGTGTTTCCTTGATTGAATTAGCTCTCACACCAATATTTGCGTCTAGAGCCTTTGCATTGAGGGCTATCTGAAAACGGCTGTGGCGCTGAAGTTGCCTGTGAATGTGGAGTTGGTGGCATGTGAAACCCGCATGTGGAGCATTCGTTTCTGTGGGATGCTGACCAGGTTCATTCCTAGATAATGCACTCAAAGGGCACTAAGCATAGAGTGTGAAAACTGAGTTTCCTTGAGAGCTGCTTGGAAGCCTGATGGTGTGTGAAGTTAGTGAGCCAAATGGAGTTGTTCTCCCACAAGAACCACTCGGCTGATCCTTCTTCAATATGCTCTTCACCAACATGCAGTGTTTCCTTGATTGAATTAGCTCTCACACCAATATTTGCGTCTAGAGCCTTTGCATTGAGGGCTATCTGAAAACGGCTGTGGCGCTGAAGTTGCCTGTGAATGTGGAGTTGGTGGCATGTGAAACCCGCATGTGGAGCATTCGTTTGTGTGGGATGCTCTACCAGGTTCATTCCTAGATAATGCACTCAAAGGGCACTAAGCATAGAGTGTGAAAACTGAGTTTCCTTGAGAGCTGCTTGGAAGCCTGATGGTGTGTGAAGTTAGTGAGCCAAATGGAGTTGTTCTCCCACAAGAACCACTCGGCTGATCCTTCTTCAATATGCCCTTCACCAACATGCAGTGTTTCCTTGATTGAATTAGCTCTCACACAAATATTTGCGTCTAGAGCCTTTGCATTGAGGGCTATCTGAAAACGGCTGTGGCGCTGAAGTTGCCTGTGAATGTGGAGTTGGTGGCATGTGAAACCCGCATGTGGAGCATTCGTTTGTGTGGCTGACCAAGCTCTACCAGGTTCATTCCTAGATAATGCACTCAAAGGGCACTAAGCATAGAGTGTGAAACCTAAGTTTCCTTGAGAGCTGCTTGGAAGCCTGATGGTGTGTGAAGTTAGTGAGCCAAATGGAGTTGTTCTCCCACAAGAACCACTCGGCTGATCCTTCTTCAATATGCCCTTCACCAACATGCAGTGTTTCCTTGATTGAATTAGCTCTCACACCAATATTTGCGTCTAGAGCCTTTGCATTGAGGGCTATCTGAAAACGGCTGTGGCGCTGATGTTGCCTGTGAATGTGGAGTTGGTGGCATGTGAAACCCGCATGTGGAGCATTCGTTTGTTTGGGATGCTCTACCAAGTTCATTTCAGTCCTAGCCATACAAAGGGCACTAAGCATAGAGTGTGAAAACTGAGTTTCCTTGAGAGCTGCTTGGAAGCCTGATGGTGTGTGAAGTTAGTGAGCCAAATGGAGTTGTTCTCCCACAAGAACCACTCGGCTGATCCTTCTTCAATATGCCCTTCACCAACATGCAGTGTTTCCTTGATTGAATTAGCTCTCACACCAATATTTGCGTCTAGAGCCTTTGCTTTGAGGGCTATCTGAAAACGGCTGTGGCGCTGAAGTTGCCTGTGAATGTGGAGTTGGTGGCATGTGAAACCTGCATGTGGAGCATTCGTTTGTGTGGGATGCTCTACCAGGTTCATTCCTAGATAATGCACTCAAAGGGCACTAAGCGAAGAGTGTGAAAACTGAGTTTCCTTGAGAGCTGCTTGGAAGCCTGATGGTGTGTGAAGTTAATGAGCCAAATGGAGTTGTTCTCCCACAAGAACCACTCGGCTGATCCTTCTTCAATATGCCCTTCACCAACATGCAGTGTTTCCTTGATTGAATTAGCTCTCACACCAATATTTGCGTCTAGAGCCTTTGCATTGAGGGCTATCTGAAAATGGCTGTGGCGCTGAAGTTGCCTGTCAATGTGGAGTTGGTGGCATGTGAAACCCGCATGTGGAGCATTCGTTTGTGTGGGATGCTCACCAAGCTTCATTTCAGTCCTAGGCACTCAAAGGGCACTAAGCATAGAGTGTGAAAACTGAGTTTCCTTGAGAGCTGCTTGGAAGCCTGATGGTGTGTGAAGTTAGTGAGCCAAATGGAGTTGTTCTCCCACAAGAACCACTCGGCTGATCCTTCTTCAATATGCCCTTCACCAACATGCAGTGTTTCCTTGATTGAATTAGCTCTCACACCAATATTTGCGTCTAGAGCCTTTGCATTGAGGGCTATCTGAAAACGGCTGTGGCGCTGAAGTTGCCTGTGAATGTGGAGTTGGTGGCATGTGAAACCCGCATGTGGAGCATTCGTTTGTGTGGCTGACCAAGCTCTACCAGGTTCATTCCTAGATAATGCACTCAAAGGGCACTAAACATAGAGCGTGAAACCTGAGTTTCCTTGAGAGCTGCTTGGAAGCCTGATGGTGTGTGAAGTTAGTGAGCCAAATGGAGTTGTTCTCCCACAAGAACCACTCGGCTGATCCTTCTTCAATATGCCCTTCACCAACATGCAGTGTTTCCTTGATTGAATTAGCTCTCACACCAATATTTGCGTCTAGAGCCTTTGCATTGAGGGCTATCTGAAAATGGCTGTGGCGCTGAAGTTGCCTGTGAATGTGGAGTTGGTGGCATGTGAAACCCGCATGTGGAGCATTCGTTTGTGTGGGATGCTCTACCAGGTTCATTTCAGTCCTAGCCATACTAAGGGCACTAAGCATAGAGTGTGAAAACTGAGTTTTTTTTTTTTTTTTCACTTGAAATATTTATTGTATGTTATAATTATTTTTTTTGATTATTTATTATTTAACTTCAGTAATTACATTGTATTATGTGACACAGTTACATAGATACTTGGGTTCTCCCCACCCCTCCCCAAACCCTCCCACCATGGTGGATTCCTCCACCTTATTGCATAACCACAGCTCAAGTTCAGTTGAGATTTCCCCATTGCAAGCGTATACCAAACATAGAGTCCAGCATCTCATTGTCCCGTCAAGTTCAACGGTTTCTTAGGTATACCCTCTCTGGTCTGATGACAGAGCCAGCAGAGTATCATCCCAGTCAATTGAAAGCTCCAACATACCATCAGCAAAAATTTACATCATTATGGAATTAATTGACATAGTAATGAGTAACCAATATGTTAAAAGTAAATGCGGGTTCCCAGCCACCTTCTGTGACCACCTCACCTATACTTCAATTTTAGTTTATACACAACATATAACATTCAAAACATAACATGTTATACATAACATCATATCATCTTAAATTAAGGCAAACATGTGGTATTTAACCTTTTGGGATTGGCTCATTTCCCTTAGCATTATGGTTTCCAGTTTGGCCCATTTGGCCACAAAGAACTGCATTTTGTTTTTTTTAATAGCTGAGTAGTATTCCATGGAGTAGATGAACCATAGCTTTCTTATCCAATCCTCTGTTGATGGGCATTTTGGTTGTTTCCATGTTTTTGCAATTACTGATTGTGCTGCTATGAACATAGGAGTGCATGTTGGTTTCTCATAAAACAAGTGTTCTGGATATATTCCTAGGAGTGCTATTGCTGGATCATACGGTATGTTGAATTTGAGTTGTTTGAATATTCTCCATACTGATTTCCATAGAGGCTGTACCAGCCTGCAGCCCCACCAGCAGTGGAGTAGGGTTCCCTTTTCCCTGCAACCTCGCCAACAAGTGTCGTTGGTGCTTTTATTCATGTGGGCCAGTCTTACTGGCGTTAGGTGGTACCTCATTGATGTTTTAATTTGGATTTCCCTTATTGCCAGGGAACTTGAGCATTTTTTTCATATGTTTATTTGCCATTTGGGTTTGTTCCTTTGTGAAGTGTCTGCCCATTTCCCGTGCCCATTTCTTGAGTGGCTTGTTTGTTTTGACATTTTGGTTGTTTTGTAGCTCTTTGTATATTCTGGATATTAGCCCTCTATCACCTATGTCGTGTGCGAAGATCTTCTCCCATTCTGTGGGTTGCCTTTTTACTTTGTTGATTGTTTCTCTAGCTGTACAGAAGCTTCTTAGTTTGATGAGGTCCCAATTGTTTATTTTGGTCTTGATTTCTACTGCATCTGGAGTCTTTTTTAGGAAGTGAGGGCCTACCCCTAAGTGTTCCAGTGTGTTTCCAACATTTTCTTCCAAAAGTTTGAAGGTTTCTGGATGTAGGTTTAGATCTGTTATCCATTTAGATCTGATCTTAGTGTATGGTGAGAGATGTGGATCTATTTTTTTGTTTCTGCAGGCTATCAACCAGTTGTCCCAGCAGCATTTATTGAACAGACCTTCCCATTTGCCTGGGTTGTCGTTTGTCTTTTTGTCAAAGATTATTTGGCTGTATCTGTGTGGGTTTCCTTCTGGCGTTTCTATTCTGCTCCATTGATCTTCCTCTCTATCTTTGTGCCAGTACCACGCTGTTTTGATAACCACTGCCCTATAGTATGTCCAGAGGTCCGGAACTGTGATTCCCCCTGCTAACTTCCTGTTCTTCAGGATAGTTCTAGCTATCCGTGGTTTTTTGTGCTTCCAGATGAACCTTTGGATCATTGTTTCCAGTTCCATGAAGAATATTTTGGGCAATTTGATTGGGATTGCGTTGAATGTATATATTGCTTTTGGCAGTATAGACATTTTAATGATATTGATTTTACCTATCCAGGAGCATGGGATATTACTCCATCTTTTGAGGTCTTGTTCAATTTCTTTTTTAAGCAGATTGTAGTTTTCTTCAAATAAGTCTTCTACATTTTTGGTTAGATTTATTCCCAGATATTTCATACTTTTCTCTGTTATTTTGAATGGTATCTTGCTGGTTAAGTCTTTTTCCATCTTGGGGCTGTTCGCATACACTATGGCTGTTGATTTTTGTTCATTAATTTTGTACCCTGCCACTCTACCAAACTCTCGTACAAGTTCTAGCAGTCTCTGTATTGAGTCTCTTGGCTCTTCTACATAAAGAATCATATCATCTGCGTATAGTGAGAGCTTGACTTCTTCGTTTCCCATTTGGATTCCTCTGATTTCTTTTTCTTGTCTTATGGCCTCAGCGAGTACCTCTAGGACTATGTTGAATAGTAGTGGAGAAAGTGGACATCCCTGTCTTGTTCCAGATCTCAGTGGGAAGGGTTCCAGCTTTTCTCCATTCAGTATGATGCTGGCGTTGGGTTTTTCATATATTGCTTTAATTATGTTGTGGATTTTTCCATCTATGCCTACCTTGGTTAGGGTTTTTAGTAGGAAGTGATGTTGGATTTTGTCGAAAGCTTTTTCCGCATCTATTGATACTATCATGTGATTCTTGTTTTTCAGTTTTTGGATGTGGTGTATCACATTTATAGATTTTCGAATGTTGAACCATCCCTGCATTCCAGGGATGAATCCTACTTGATCTGGATGAATGATCTGTCTGATGTGTTTTTGAATTCTGTTGGCTAGGATTTTGTTGAGAATCTTAGCATCAATGTTCATCAAAGAGATAGGTCTGTAGTTTTCCTTCTCTGTTAGTTCTCTGTCTGGTTTTGGGATTAAGGTAATGTTGGCTTCATAGAATGAGTTTGGAAGGGTTGCCTCTTTTTCTATTGTTTTGAAGAGTTTGTAGAGGATTGGGGTCAGCTCTGTTCGGAATGTTTTGTAGAATTCTGGAGTGAAGCCATCTGGGCCTGGGCTTTTCCTTGTTGGGAGGTCTTTAATCACTGATTCAATCTCTACTTCAGTTATGGGTTTGTTCAGGTCGTTTGTTGCCTCTGGGCTAAGTTTTGGCAAGTGGTAGAAGTCTAAGAAC
This sequence comes from Ochotona princeps, assembly GCF_030435755.1. Taxonomy (NCBI): domain Eukaryota; kingdom Metazoa; phylum Chordata; class Mammalia; order Lagomorpha; family Ochotonidae; genus Ochotona; species Ochotona princeps. The sequence continues at coordinate 11,362 of NW_026699556.1, forward strand.
TTTTCCATTTCTTGGTGATCTTCTGATTTGTTGGAGTACAGTGCTTTGTAGTAATTTCTGATTATGGCCTTAATGGATGCGGTGTCTGTTGTTATGTTGCCTTTTTCATCTTTGATGCTGTTAATTCTTGCCTTCTCTTGTTTTTTCTTTGTCAGTCGGGCCAGTGGAGTGTCTATCTTGTTTATCTTCTCAAAAAACCAGCTTTTTGATTCATTGATTTTGTGTATGGTTTTTTTTATTTCTATCTGGTTGATTTCCTCCCTTGTTTTGATGATTTCTTGTTTCCTATTGTGTGTAGGGCTCTTCTGCTGTTGTTTTTCCAGTTCCTGGAGGTGTGTGTTTAGTTCCTGTATTTGGCGCCTCTCTTGGGCCTTGACATGAGCTCCAATTGCGATGAGTTTACCCCGTAGCACTGCTTTGGCAGTGTCCCACAAATTTTGGAATGTTGTGTCAGAGTTTTCATTGGTTTCCATAAATTTTTTGATCTCATCTTTAATTTCTTCTCTGATCCATTGTTCGTTTAGTAGCATATTGTTCAGCCTCCAAGAGTTTCTGTATTTCCTGGGGCATTTTGAATTGCTGATTTCCAGCTTCATTCCGTGGTGGTCTGAGAGGGTACATGGTATGATTCCTATCTTTTTGAAGTTATTTAGGTTTGCTTTGTGTCCTATCATGTGGTCGATCCTGGAGAAGGTGCCATGTACTGCTGAAAAAAATGTATAATCTGTGGCCTTAGGGTAAAAAATTCTATAAATGTCAACCAAGTCCCGTTGTTCTATTGTTTGTATGAGTTCTGTTGTTTCTTTGTTGAGTTTTTGTTTTGTTGATCTGTCTATAGTTGTTAGTGGGGTGTTAAGATCACCCACTATTATTGTGTGCATATCTATGTCTCCCCTTAAGTCCGTGAGTAATTGCTTCACGTAGCTAGGTGCGTTTGAATTTGGTGCATATATGTTCACAATGGTAATTACTTCCTGATGGATCAGTCCCTTCACCAATATATAATGTCCTTCCCTGTCCTTTTTGATGTGTGTCAGATTGAAGTCCACATCATCTGAAATTAAGACAGCTACCCCAGCCTTTTTTTCTCGTCCATTGGCATGAAATATCTGTTTCCAACCTTTCACTTTCAGCTTCTTTGAATCTCTTCTGGTTAGATGTGTCTCTTGTAGGCAACAGATAGTTGGGTGCTGTTTGATAATCCATTCTGTTAATCTATGCCTTTTGATTGGTGAGTTCAGGCCATTTGTGTTGAGAGTTAAAATTGAGAGGTTGTGATTTTGCCCTGCCATACTTGTTTTTGTGGGTGTTGATATCTGTGTTATTGCCCTTCCTTGTGTGGACTTTAGTGGGGAGACCTTCCTGTTTGCCATCTTTGCTTATGATTCACCTCCTTTTTTTCTGGAATTAGTGCATTTCTAAGGAGATTTTGTAGAGCTGGTTTTGTGCTGGCATATTCTTCTAATTTCTCTTTGCTGTGGAAGTATTTGATTTCGTTCTCAAATACGAATGAGATCTTTGCTGGGTACAATATTCTTGGTTGACAGTTGTTCTGATTCAGGATTTGGAAGATCTTTGTCCATTCTCTTCTTGCTTGTAAGGTCTCTTCAGAAAAGTCAGCCGTGATCCTGATTGGTTTTCCCCGGTATGTGATCTTTTCTCTGCTTCGTACTTGTCTTAGGATTCTTTCTTTGTCTTCGTTGGAGTGGAACTTGAGCACCATATGTCTGGGTGAAGATCGCTTTGGGTCATATCTGCTGGGAGTCCTCTGACCGTCCTGGATTTGAGCTGGATTCATGTTCCAAGTGTTTTGAAAGTTTTCCTGTATAATTTCGTCGAGCACCATTTGCATTCCTGATTCTTTTTCCGCTCCTTCAGGAAGGCCAATAATCCTAATATTTGATTTTCTGAGGTTGTCTTTCATTTCTTGTATGGTCTTATTGGCTTTGTTCAGACTTGTCTCCAGCTGTTTCATGAACTGGGTGTGTTCGTTTTGTGTGTCTTCCGTTTCAGAGATCCTCTCTTCTGCTGTATTTGTTCTGTTGGTTAGGCTCTCAATTTTGTGCTCTAAGTCAAGGATTTTACTTTTCATTTGTTGTATTTCTGAGGCTATGTGGTTCTTGAATTCCTTGAAGTCCTCCCAATTCTTCTCATTGTCTCTGACATATTTTAACATTATTTTTTTGAATTCCTTGTCTGGTAGATCTTCTATGTCTTCATCTTGCATCTCCGAAATAGACATTGGCTTTCGATCCTTTATTGGTAGGGTGTTGGCACTCTCATCTGGATCATTACCTTTTCTGGTATTTCTTCCCATTGTGTTAGTGTTTCTTTTTTGAGAGACCTAGGCACCAGTGTGCTGAGGGGTCTCCAAGCACTATCCTGTAGAGATCGGAGTCTGCAGGCGTGGAGTAGCAGGGTGTGGGAATTTTCAAGGCACTTTTGGTGCGTCTCCAGAACACTGGACCTCAGGGCGCCTCTTCCAGGGCCCAGAGGATTCAAAGCGCACTCTCAGCTCGTCCCCTACAGGTATGCTACCACAGGGCGTGGGGGAGTGAAGGCACTCTCTGTGCGCGCACCCTGTTTACTGGATCACAGGGCTCGGAGCAAGGGACTATAGGGCGTGTTCCAGGTGCTCTCTGGAAACGCCTCCTGCGCAGGTCCGCCCACCCCAGCACTTGCAGGGGACCGACCGCCCCTGCGCTAGCAGGGAACTGCCCAGCCCAGAGGCGTGCTTGGGTTCCTGTGGGATAGCACTGCCCAGCTGAGTGCCACACCGCAAAGGCACAGGGGAGTATCCAGTGTGCCTTTTGCCTTTCTCCCAGACACAGTTTTGGCAGTCTCAAGGCACTCGCCCTGTGTCTCTAGAGGCTGGAGCCTGGGGGGGGGAGGGGCGGGGAGGCCAATTGTGTTCAGGCTCTGTCCGTGCCCCTGGGGGGCCAACTCCCGAAGCCTCCAACCCACCACTGTCCCCACCCAACTCACTCAAACCTCAGGTTCTTGCAGTCTGCCTCTTCCTCTGGTGGGAATCCTGGCCGCCAGTGCGTCTCCCGACTGCTGCGTCCGTTGCTGGTCTCCGCGCGGGTTGCGATGGAGCCTGGAGGCTGCGGCTGGTGCAGGTCCCGGGGGTTGGCGACCAGGGTGGGCAGATGCCGGCGGGTCCCGGTGATTCAGGGTCCTGGTGTCCGCAGCGGGGCAGGTCCTGGCGAGTCCTGGTGACCAGGGTGAGCAGATGCCAGCGGGTCCCAATCACCTCCGGTCCTCACGGCCACAGCGTCTTCAGGTCGGTCTTTGGGTGGGTTCGGCGGCTTTCAGCGTCTGCACTCAGAGGTGACTCAGCAGGTCAGGAGCGGAAAGTCGTCTTCCCTGTCCTTTGCTTTGTTTTTCCCTGGTTGCTCTTCCGAGTTGTGTGGATTTTTTTGGCTCCACACTGTCCAGGGAACTTCACGTTCTTCTCCCTGAAGTTCTATGCTGCTCCACTTACGATTTTGTCGCGTTCTAGCCCTCTCTGTCTGTGAGCTCTCTCACAGTCTTCCTCCTATGTCGGCCATCTTGCGAGTCTCTCGAAAACTGAGTTTCCTTGAGAGCTGCTTGGAAGCCTGATGGTGTGTGAAGTTAGTGAGCCAAATGGAGTTGTTCTCCCACAAGAACCACTCGGCTGATCCTTCTTCAATATGCCCTTCACCAACATGCAGTGTTTCCTTGATTGAATTAGCTCTCACACCAATATTTGCGTCTAGAGCCTTTGCATTGAGGGCTATCTGAAAATGGCTGCGGCGCTGAAGTTGCCTGTGAATGTGGAGTTGGTGGCATGTGAAACCGGCATGTGGAGCATTCGTTTGTGTGGGATGCTCTACCAGGTTCATTTCAGTCCTAGGCACACAAAGGGCACTAAACATAGAGTGTGAAAACTGAGTTTCCTTGAGAGCTGCTTGGAAGCCTGATGGTGTGTGAAGTTAGTGAGCCAAATGGAGTTGTTCTCCCACAAGAACCACTCGGCTGATCCTTCTTCAATATGCCCTTCACCAACATGCAGTGTTTCCTTGATTGAATTAGCTCTCACACCAATATTTGCGTCTAGAGCCTTTGCATTGAGGGCTATCTGAAAACGGCTGTGGCGCTGAAGTTGCCTGTCAATGTGGAGTTGGTGGCATGTGAAACCCGCATGTGGAGCATTCGTTTGTGTGGGATGCTCTACCAGGTTCATTTCAGTACTAGCCATACAAAGGGCACTAAGCATAGAGTGTGAAAACTGAGTTTCCTTGAGAGCTGCTTGGAAGCCTGATGGTGTGTGAAGTTAGTGAGCCAAATGGAGTTGTTCTCCCACAAGAACCACTCGGCTGATCCTTCTTCAATATGCCCTTCACCAACATGCAGTGTTTCCTTGATTGAATTAGCTCTCACACCAATATTTGCGTCTAGAGCCTTTGCTTTGAGGGCTATCTGAAAACGGCTGTGGCGCTGAAGTTGCCTGTGAATGTGGAGTTGGTGGCATGTGAAACCCGCATGTGGAGCATTCGTTTGTGTGGCTGACCTAGCTCTACCAGGTTCATTCCTAGATAATGCACTCAAAGGGCACTAAACATAGAGCGTGAAACCTGAGTTTCCTTGAGAGCTGCTTGGAAGCCTGATGGTGTGTGAAGTTAGTGAGCCAAATGGAGTTGTTCTCCCACAAGAACCACTCGGCTGATCCTTCTTCAATATGCCCTTCACCAACACGCAGTGTTTCCTTGATTGAATTAGCTCTCACACCAATATTTGCGTCTAGAGCCTTTGCATTGAGGGCTATCTGAAAACGGCTGTGGCGCTGAAGTTGCCTGTGAATGTGGAGTTGGTGGCATGTGAAACCCGCATGTGGAACATTCGTTTGTGTGGGATGCTCTACCAGGTTCATTTCAGTACTAGCCATACAAAGGGCACTAAGCATAGAGTGTGAAAACTGAGTTTCCTTGAGAGCTGCTTGGAAGCCTGATGGTGTGTGAAGTTAGTGAGCCAAATGGAGTTGTTCTCCCACAAGAACCACTCGGCTGATCCTTCTTCAATATGCCCTTCACCAACATGCAGTGTTTCCTTGATTGAATTAGCTCTCACACCAATATTTGCGTCTAGAGCCTTTGCATTGAGGGCTATCTGAAAATGGCTGTGGCGCTGAAGTTGCCTGTGAATGTGGAGTTGGTGGCATGTGAAACCCGCATGTGGAGCATTCGTTTGTGTGGGATGCTCTACCAGGTTCATTCCTAGATAATGCACTCAAAGGGCACTAAGCATAGAGTGTGAAAACTGAGTTTCCTTGAGAGCTGCTTGGAAGCCTGATGGTGTGTGAAGTTAGTGAGCCAAATGGAGTTGTTCTCCCACAAGAACCACTCGGCTGATCCTTCTTCAATATGCCCTTCACCAACATGCAGTGTTTCCTTGATTGAATTAGCTCTCACACCAATATTTGCGTCTAGAGCCTTTGCTTTGAGGGCTATCTGAAAACGGCTGTGGTGCTGAAGTTGCCTGTGAATGTGGAGTTGGTGGCATGTGAAACCCGCATGTGGAGCATTCGTTTGTGTGGGATGCTCTACCAGGTTCATTCCTAGATAATGCACTCAAAGGGCACTAAGCGTAGAGTGTGAAAACTGAGTTTCCTTGAGAGCTGCTTGGAAGCCTGATGGTGTGTGAAGTTAATGAGCCAAATGGAGTTGTTCTCCCACAAGAACCACTCGGCTGATCCTTCTTCAATATGCCCTTCACCAACATGCAGTGTTTCCTTGATTGAATTAGCTCTCACACCAATATTTGCGTCTAGAGCCTTTGCATTGAGGGCTATCTGAAAATGGCTGTGGCGCTGAAGTTGCCTGTCAATGTGGAGTTGGTGGCATGTGAAACCCGCATGTGGAGCATTCGTTTGTGTGGGATGCTCACCAAGCTTCTTTTCAGTCCTAGGCACTCAAAGGGCACTAAGCATAGAGTGTGAAAACTGAGTTTCCTTGAGAGCTGCTTGGAAGCCTGATGGTGTGTGAAGTTAGTGAGCCAAATGGAGTTGTTCTCCCACAAGAACCACTCGGCTGATCCTTCTTCAATATGCCCTTCACCAACATGCAGTGTTTCCTTGATTGAATTAGCTCTCACACCAATATTTGCGTCTAGAGCCTTTGCATTGAGGGCTATCTGAAAACGGCTGTGGCGCTGAAGTTGCCTGTGAATGTGGAGTTGGTGGCATGTGAAACCCGCATGTGGAGCATTCGTTTGTGTGGCTGACCAAGCTCTACCAGGTTCATTCCTAGATAATGCACTCAAAGGGCACTAAACATAGAGCGTGAAACCTGAGTTTCCTTGAGAGCTGCTTGGAAGCCTGATGGTGTGTGAAGTTAGGGAGCCAAATGGAGTTGTTCTCCCACAAGAACCACTCGGCTGATCCTTCTTCAATATGCCCTTCACCAACATGCAGTGTTTCCTTGATTGAATTAGCTCTCACACCAATATTTGCGTCTAGAGCCTTTGCATTGAGGGCTATCTGAAAATGGCTGTGGCGCTGAAGTTGCCTGTGAATGTGGAGTTGGTGGCATGTGAAACCCGCATGTGGAGCATTCGTTTGTGTGGGATGCTCTACCAGGTTCATTTCAGTCCTAGCCATACTAAGGGCACTAAGCATAGAGTGTGAAAACTGAGTTTTTTTTTTTTTTCACTTGAAATATTTATTGTATGTTATAATTATTTTTTTTGATTATTTATTATTTAACTTCAGTAATTACATTGTATTATGTGACACAGTTACATAGATACTTGGGTTCTCCCCACCCCTCCCCAAACCCTCCCACCATGGTGGATTCCTCCACCTTATTGCATAACCACAGCTCAAGTTCAGTTGAGATTTCCCCATTGCAAGCGTATACCAAACATAGAGTCCAGCATCTCATTGTCCCGTCAAGTTCAACGGTTTCTTAGGTATACCCTCTCTGGTCTGATGACAGAGCCAGCAGAGTATCATCCCAGTCAATTGAAAGCTCCAACATACCATCAGCAAAAATTTACATCATTATGGAATTAATTGACATAGTAATGAGTAACCAATATGTTAAAAGTAAATGCGGGTTCCCAGCCACCTTCTGTGACCACCTCACCTATACTTCAATTTTAGTTTATACACAACATATAACATTCAAAACATAACATGTTATACATAACATCATATCATCTTAAATTAAGGCAAACATGTGGTATTTAACCTTTTGGGATTGGCTCATTTCCCTTAGCATTATGGTTTCCAGTTTGGCCCATTTGGCCACAAAGAACTGCATTTTGTTTTTTTTAATAGCTGAGTAGTATTCCATGGAGTAGATGAACCATAGCTTTCTTATCCAATCCTCTGTTGATGGGCATTTTGGTTGTTTCCATGTTTTTGCAATTACTGATTGTGCTGCTATGAACATAGGAGTACATGTTGGTTTCTCATAGAACAAGTGTTCTGGATATATTCCTAGGAGTGCTATTGCTGGATCATACGGTATGTTGAATTTGAGTTGTTTGAATATTCTCCATACTGATTTCCATAGAGGCTGTACCAGCCTGCAGCCCCACCAGCAGTGGAGTAGGGTTCCCTTTTCCCTGCAACCTCGCCAACAAGTGTCGTTGGTGCTTTTATTCATGTGGGCCAGTCTTACTGGCGTTAGGTGGTACCTCATTGATGTTTTAATTTGGATTTCCCTTATTGCCAGGGAACTTGAGCATTTTTTTCATATGTTTATTTGCCATTTGGGTTTGTTCCTTTGTGAAGTGTCTGCCCATTTCCCGTGCCCATTTCTTGAGTGGCTTGTTTGTTTTGACATTTTGGTTGTTTTGTAGCTCTTTGTATATTCTGGATATTAGCCCTCTATCACCTATGTCGTGTGCGAAGATCTTCTCCCATTCTGTGGGTTGCCTTTTTACTTTGTTGATTGTTTCTCTAGCTGTACAGAAGCTTCTTAGTTTGATGAGGTCCCAATTGTTTATTTTGGTCTTGATTTCTACTGCATCTGGAGTCTTTTTTAGGAAGTGAGGGCCTACCCCTAAGTGTTCCAGTGTGTTTCCAACATTTTCTTCCAAAAGTTTGAAGGTTTCTGGATGTAGGTTTAGATCTGTTATCCATTTAGATCTGATCTTAGTGTATGGTGAGAGATGTGGATCTATTTTTTTGTTTCTGCAGGCTATCAACCAGTTGTCCCAGCAGCATTTATTGAACAGACCTTCCCATTTGCCTGGGTTGTCGTTTGTCTTTTTGTCAAAGATTATTTGGCTGTATCTGTGTGGGTTTCCTTCTGGCGTTTCTATTCTGCTCCATTGATCTTCCTCTCTATCTTTGTGCCAGTACCACGCTGTTTTGATAACCACTGCCCTATAGTATGTCCAGAGGTCCGGAACTGTGATTCCCCCTGCTAACTTCCTGTTCTTCAGGATAGTTCTAGCTATCCGTGGTTTTTTGTGCTTCCAGATGAACCTTTGGATCATTGTTTCCAGTTCCATGAAGAATATTTTGGGCAATTTGATTGGGATTGCGTTGAATGTATATATTGCTTTTGGCAGTATAGACATTTTAATGATATTGATTTTACCTATCCAGGAGCATGGGATATTACTCCATCTTTTGAGGTCTTGTTCAATTTCTTTTTTAAGCAGATTGTAGTTTTCTTCAAATAAGTCTTCTACATTTTTGGTTAGATTTATTCCCAGATATTTCATACTTTTCTCTGTTATTTTGAATGGTATCTTGCTGGTTAAGTCTTTTTCCATCTTGGGGCTGTTCGCATACACTATGGCTGTTGATTTTTGTTCATTAATTTTGTACCCTGCCACTCTACCAAACTCTCGTACAAGTTCTAGCAGTCTCTGTATTGAGTCTCTTGGCTCTTCTACATAAAGAATCATATCATCTGCGTATAGTGAGAGCTTGACTTCTTCGTTTCCCATTTGGATTCCTCTGATTTCTTTTTCTTGTCTTATGGCCTCAGCGAGTACCTCTAGGACTATGTTGAATAGTAGTGGAGAAAGTGGACATCCCTGTCTTGTTCCAGATCTCAGTGGGAAGGGTTCCAGCTTTTCTCCATTCAGTATGATGCTGGCGTTGGGTTTTTCATATATTGCTTTAATTATGTTGTGGATTTTTCCATCTATGCCTACCTTGGTTAGGGTTTTTAGTAGGAAGTGATGTTGGATTTTGTCGAAAGCTTTTTCCGCATCTATTGATACTATCATGTGATTCTTGTTTTTCAGTTTTTGGATGTGGTGTATCACATTTATAGATTTTCGAATGTTGAACCATCCCTGCATTCCAGGGATGAATCCTACTTGATCTGGATGAATGATCTGTCTGATGTGTTTTTGAATTCTGTTGGCTAGGATTTTGTTGAGAATCTTAGCATCAATGTTCATCAAAGAGATAGGTCTGTAGTTTTCCTTCTCTGTTAGTTCTCTGTCTGGTTTTGGGATTAAGGTAATGTTGGCTTCATAGAATGAGTTTGGAAGGGTTGCCTCTTTTTCTATTGTTTTGAAGAGTTTGTAGAGGATTGGGGTCAGCTCTGTTCGGAATGTTTTGTAGAATTCTGGAGTGAAGCCATCTGGGCCTGGGCTTTTCCTTGTTGGGAGGTCTTTAATCACTGATTCAATCTCTACTTCAGTTATGGGTTTGTTCAGGTCGTTTGTTGCCTCTGGGCTAAGTTTTGGCAAGTGGTAGAAGTCTAAGAACTTTTCCATTTCTTGGTGATCTTCTGATTTGTTGGAGTACAGTGCTTTGTAGTAATTTCTGATTATGGCCTTAATGGATGCGGTGTCTGTTGTTATGTTGCCTTTTTCATCTTTGATGCTGTTAATTCTTGCCTTCTCTTGTTTTTTCTTTGTCAGTCGGGCCAGTGGAGTGTCTATCTTGTTTATCTTCTCAAAAAACCAGCTTTTTGATTCATTGATTTTGTGTATGGTTTTTTTTATTTCTATCTGGTTGATTTCCTCCCTTGTTTTGATGATTTCTTGTTTCCTATTGTGTGTAGGGCTCTTCTGCTGTTGTTTTTCCAGTTCCTGGAGGTGTGTGTTTAGTTCCTGTATTTGGCGCCTCTCTTGGGCCTTGACATGAGCTCCAATTGCGATGAGTTTACCCCGTAGCACTGCTTTGGCAGTGTCCCACAAATTTTGGAATGTTGTGTCAGAGTTTTCATTGGTTTCCATAAATTTTTTGATCTCATCTTTAATTTCTTCTCTGATCCATTGTTCGTTTAGTAGCATATTGTTCAGCCTCCAAGAGTTTCTGTATTTCCTGGGGCATTTTGAATTGCTGATTTCCAGCTTCATTCCGTGGTGGTCTGAGAGGGTACATGGTATGATTCCTATCTTTTTGAAGTTATTTAGGTTTGCTTTGTGTCCTATCATGTGGTCGATCCTGGAGAAGGTGCCATGTACTGCTGAAAAAAATGTATAATCTGTGGCCTTAGGGTAAAAAATTCTATAAATGTCAACCAAGTCCCGTTGTTCTATTGTTTGTATGAGTTCTGTTGTTTCTTTGTTGAGTTTTTGTTTTGTTGATCTGTCTATAGTTGTTAGTGGGGTGTTAAGATCACCCACTATTATTGTGTGCATATCTATGTCTCCCCTTAAGTCCGTGAGTAATTGCTTCACGTAGCTAGGTGCGTTTGAATTTGGTGCATATATGTTCACAATGGTAATTACTTCCTGATGGATCAGTCCCTTCACCAATATATAATGTCCTTCCCTGTCCTTTTTGATGTGTGTCAGATTGAAGTCCACATCATCTGAAATTAAGACAGCTACCCCAGCCTTTTTTTCTCGTCCATTGGCATGAAATATCTGTTTCCAACCTTTCACTTTCAGCTTCTTTGAATCTCTTCTGGTTAGATGTGTCTCTTGTAGGCAACAGATAGTTGGGTGCTGTTTGATAATCCATTCTGTTAATCTATGCCTTTTGATTGGTGAGTTCAGGCCATTTGTGTTGAGAGTTAAAATTGAGAGGTTGTGATTTTGCCCTGCCATACTTGTTTTTGTGGGTGTTGATATCTGTGTTATTGCCCTTCCTTGTGTGGACTTTAGTGGGGAGACCTTCCTGTTTGCCATCTTTGCTTATGATTCACCTCCTTTTTTTCTGGAATTAGTGCATTTCTAAGGAGATTTTGTAGAGCTGGTTTTGTGCTGGCATATTCTTCTAATTTCTCTTTGCTGTGGAAGTATTTGATTTCGTTCTCAAATACGAATGAGATCTTTGCTGGGTACAATATTCTTGGTTGACAGTTGTTCTGATTCAGGATTTGGAAGATCTTTGTCCATTCTCTTCTTGCTTGTAAGGTCTCTTCAGAAAAGTCAGCCGTGATCCTGATTGGTTTTCCCCGGTATGTGATCTTTTCTCTGCTTCGTACTTGTCTTAGGATTCTTTCTTTGTCTTCGTTGGAGTGGAACTTGAGCACCATATGTCTGGGTGAAGATCGCTTTGGGTCATATCTGCTGGGAGTCCTCTGACCGTCCTGGATTTGAGCTGGATTCATGTTCCAAGTGTTTTGAAAGTTTTCCTGTATAATTTCGTCGAGCACCATTTGCATTCCTGATTCTTTTTCCGCTCCTTCAGGAAGGCCAATAATCCTAATATTTGATTTTCTGAGGTTGTCTTTCATTTCTTGTATGGTCTTATTGGCTTTGTTCAGACTTGTCTCCAGCTGTTTCATGAACTGGGTGTGTTCGTTTTGTGTGTCTTCCGTTTCAGAGATCCTCTCTTCTGCTGTATTTGTTCTGTTGGTTAGGCTCTCAATTTTGTGCTCTAAGTCAAGGATTTTACTTTTCATTTGTTGTATTTCTGAGGCTATGTGGTTCTTGAATTCCTTGAAGTCCTCCCAATTCTTCTCATTGTCTCTGACATATTTTAACATTATTTTTTTGAATTCCTTGTCTGGTAGATCTTCTATGTCTTCATCTTGCATCTCCGAAATAGACATTGGCTTTCGATCCTTTATTGGTAGGGTGTTGGCACTCTCATCTGGATCATTACCTTTTCTGGTATTTCTTCCCATTGTGTTAGTGTTTCTTTTTTGAGAGACCTAGGCACCAGTGTGCTGAGGGGTCTCCAAGCACTATCCTGTAGAGATCGGAGTCTGCAGGCGTGGAGTAGCAGGGTGTGGGAATTTTCAAGGCACTTTTGGTGCGTCTCCAGAACACTGGACCTCAGGGCGCCTCTTCCAGGGCCCAGAGGATTCAAAGCGCACTCTCAGCTCGTCCCCTACAGGTATGCTACCACAGGGCGTGGGGGAGTGAAGGCACTCTCTGTGCGCGCACCCTGTTTACTGGATCACAGGGCTCGGAGCAAGGGACTATAGGGCGTGTTCCAGGTGCTCTCTGGAAACGCCTCCTGCGCAGGTCCGCCCACCCCAGCACTTGCAGGGGACCGACCGCCCCTGCGCTAGCAGGGAACTGCCCAGCCCAGAGGCGTGCTTGGGTTCCTGTGGGATAGCACTGCCCAGCTGAGTGCCACACCGCAAAGGCACAGGGGAGTATCCAGTGTGCCTTTTGCCTTTCTCCCAGACACAGTTTTGGCAGTCTCAAGGCACTCGCCCTGTGTCTCTAGAGGCTGGAGCCTGGGGGGGGGAGGGGCGGGGAGGCCAATTGTGTTCAGGCTCTGTCCGTGCCCCTGGGGGGCCAACTCCCGAAGCCTCCAACCCACCACTGTCCCCACCCAACTCACTCAAACCTCAGGTTCTTGCAGTCTGCCTCTTCCTCTGGTGGGAATCCTGGCCGCCAGTGCGTCTCCCGACTGCTGCGTCCGTTGCTGGTCTCCGCGCGGGTTGCGATGGAGCCTGGAGGCTGCGGCTGGTGCAGGTCCCGGGGGTTGGCGACCAGGGTGGGCAGATGCCGGCGGGTCCCGGTGATTCAGGGTCCTGGTGTCCGCAGCGGGGCAGGTCCTGGCGAGTCCTGGTGACCAGGGTGAGCAGATGCCAGCGGGTCCCAATCACCTCCGGTCCTCACGGCCACAGCGTCTTCAGGTCGGTCTTAGGGTGGGTTCGGCGGCTTTCAGCGTCTGCACTCAGAGGTGACTCAGCAGGTCAGGAGCGGAAAGTCGTCTTCCCTGTCCTTTGCTTTGTTTTTCCCTGGTTGCTCTTCCGAGTTGTGTGGATTTTTTTGGCTCCACACTGTCCAGGGAACTTCACGTTCTTCTCCCTGTAGTTCTATGCTGCTCCACTTACGCTTTTGTCGCGTTCTAGCCCTATCTGTCTGTGAGCTCTCTCACAGTCTTCCTCCTATGTCGGCCATCTTGCGAGTCTCTCGAAAACTGAGTTTCCTTGAGAGCTGCTTGGAAGCCTGATGGTGTGTGAAGTTAGTGAGCCAAATGGAGTTGTTCTCCCACAAGAACCACTCGGCTGATCCTTCTTCAATATGCCCTTCACCAACATGCAGTGTTTCCTTGATTGAATTAGCTCTCACACCAATATTTGCGTCTAGAGCCTTTGCATTGAGGGCTATCTGAAAATGGCTGTGGCGCTGAAGTTGCCTGTGAATGTGGAGTTGGTGGCATGTGAAACCCGCATGTGGAGCATTCGTTTGTGTGGGATGCTCTACCAGGTTCATTTCAGTCCTAGCCATACTAAGGGCACTAAGCATAGAGTGTGAAAACTGAGTTTTTTTTTTTTTTTTCACTTGAAATATTTATTGTATGTTATAATTATTTTTTTTGATTATTTATTATTTAACTTCAGTAATTACATTGTATTATGTGACACAGTTACATAGATACTTGGGTTCTCCCCACCCCTCCCCAAACCCTCCCACCATGGTGGATTCCTCCACCTTATTGCATAACCACAGCTCAAGTTCAGTTGAGATTTCCCCATTGCAAGCGTATACCAAACATAGAGTCCAGCATCTCATTGTCCCGTCAAGTTCAACGGTTTCTTAGGTATACCCTCTCTGGTCTGATGACAGAGCCAGCAGAGTATCATCCCAGTCAATTGAAAGCTCCAACATACCATCAGCAAAAATTTACATCATTATGGAACTAATTGACATAGTAATGAGTAACCAATATGTTAAAAGTAAATGCGGGTTCCCAGCCACCTTCTGTGACCACCTCACCTATACTTCAATTTTAGTTTATACACAACATATAACATTCAAAACATAACATGTTATACATAACATCATATCATCTTAAATTAAGGCAAACATGTGGTATTTAACCTTTTGGGATTGGCTCATTTCCCTTAGCATTATGGTTTCCAGTTTGGCCCATTTGGCCACAAAGAACTGCATTTTGTTTTTTTTAATAGCTGAGTAGTATTCCATGGAGTAGATGAACCATAGCTTTCTTATCCAATCCTCTGTTGATGGGCATTTTGGTTGTTTCCATGTTTTTGCAATTACTGATTGTGCTGCTATGAACATAGGAGTACATGTTGGTTTCTCATAGAACAAGTGTTCTGGATATATTCCTAGGAGTGCTATTGCTGGATCATACGGTATGTTGAATTTGAGTTGTTTGAATATTCTCCATACTGATTTCCATAGAGGCTGTACCAGCCTGCAGCCCCACCAGCAGTGGAGTAGGGTTCCCTTTTCCCTGCAACCTCGCCAACAAGTGTCGTTGGTGCTTTTATTCATGTGGGCCAGTCTTACTGGCGTTAGGTGGTACCTCATTGATGTTTTAATTTGGATTTCCCTTATTGCCAGGGAACTTGAGCATTTTTTTCATATGTTTATTTGCCATTTGGGTTTGTTCCTTTGTGAAGTGTCTGCCCATTTCCCGTGCCCATTTCTTGAGTGGCTTGTTTGTTTTGACATTTTGGTTGTTTTGTAGCTCTTTGTATATTCTGGATATTAGCCCTCTATCACCTATGTCGTGTGCGAAGATCTTCTCCCATTCTGTGGGTTGCCTTTTTACTTTGTTGATTGTTTCTCTAGCTGTACAGAAGCTTCTTAGTTTGATGAGGTCCCAATTGTTTATTTTGGTCTTGATTTCTACTGCATCTGGAGTCTTTTTTAGGAAGTGAGGGCCTACCCCTAAGTGTTCCAGTGTGTTTCCAACATTTTCTTCCAAAAGTTTGAAGGTTTCTGGATGTAGGTTTAGATCTGTTATCCATTTAGATCTGATCTTAGTGTATGGTGAGAGATGTGGATCTATTTTTTTGTTTCTGCAGGCTATCAACCAGTTGTCCCAGCAGCATTTATTGAACAGACCTTCCCATTTGCCTGGGTTGTCGTTTGTCTTTTTGTCAAAGATTATTTGGCTGTATCTGTGTGGGTTTCCTTCTGGCGTTTCTATTCTGCTCCATTGATCTTCCTCTCTATCTTTGTGCCAGTACCACGCTGTTTTGATAACCACTGCCCTATAGTATGTCCAGAGGTCCGGAACTGTGATTCCCCCTGCTAACTTCCTGTTCTTCAGGATAGTTCTAGCTATCCGTGGTTTTTTGTGCTTCCAGATGAACCTTTGGATCATTGTTTCCAGTTCCATGAAGAATATTTTGGGCAATTTGATTGGGATTGCGTTGAATGTATATATTGCTTTTGGCAGTATAGACATTTTAATGATATTGATTTTACCTATCCAGGAGCATGGGATATTACTCCATCTTTTGAGGTCTTGTTCAATTTCTTTTTTAAGCAGATTGTAGTTTTCTTCAAATAAGTCTTCTACATTTTTGGTTAGATTTATTCCCAGATATTTCATACTTTTCTCTGTTATTTTGAATGGTATCTTGCTGGTTAAGTCTTTTTCCATCTTGGGGCTGTTCGCATACACTATGGCTGTTGATTTTTGTTCATTAATTTTGTACCCTGCCACTCTACCAAACTCTCGTACAAGTTCTAGCAGTCTCTGTATTGAGTCTCTTGGCTCTTCTACATAAAGAATCATATCATCTGCGTATAGTGAGAGCTTGACTTCTTCGTTTCCCATTTGGATTCCTCTGATTTCTTTTTCTTGTCTTATGGCCTCAGCGAGTACCTCTAGGACTATGTTGAATAGTAGTGGAGAAAGTGGACATCCCTGTCTTGTTCCAGATCTCAGTGGGAAGGGTTCCAGCTTTTCTCCATTCAGTATGATGCTGGCGTTGGGTTTTTCATATATTGCTTTAATTATGTTGTGGATTTTTCCATCTATGCCTACCTTGGTTAGGGTTTTTAGTAGGAAGTGATGTTGGATTTTGTCGAAAGCTTTTTCCGCATCTATTGATACTATCATGTGATTCTTGTTTTTCAGTTTTTGGATGTGGTGTATCACATTTATAGATTTTCGAATGTTGAACCATCCCTGCATTCCAGGGATGAATCCTACTTGATCTGGATGAATGATCTGTCTGATGTGTTTTTGAATTCTGTTGGCTAGGATTTTGTTGAGAATCTTAGCATCAATGTTCATCAAAGAGATAGGTCTGTAGTTTTCCTTCTCTGTTAGTTCTCTGTCTGGTTTTGGGATTAAGGTAATGTTGGCTTCATAGAATGAGTTTGGAAGGGTTGCCTCTTTTTCTATTGTTTTGAAGAGTTTGTAGAGGATTGGGGTCAGCTCTGTTCGGAATGTTTTGTAGAATTCTGGAGTGAAGCCATCTGGGCCTGGGCTTTTCCTTGTTGGGAGGTCTTTAATCACTGATTCAATCTCTACTTCAGTTATGGGTTTGTTCAGGTCGTTTGTTGCCTCTGGGCTAAGTTTTGGCAAGTGGTAGAAGTCTAAGAACTTTTCCATTTCTTGGTGATCTTCTGATTTGTTGGAGTACAGTGCTTTGTAGTAATTTCTGATTATGGCCTTAATGGATGCGGTGTCTGTTGTTATGTTGCCTTTTTCATCTTTGATGCTGTTAATTCTTGCCTTCTCTTGTTTTTTCTTTGTCAGTCGGGCCAGTGGAGTGTCTATCTTGTTTATCTTCTCAAAAAACCAGCTTTTTGATTCATTGATTTTGTGTATGGTTTTTTTTATTTCTATCTGGTTGATTTCCTCCCTTGTTTTGATGATTTCTTGTTTCCTATTGTGTGTAGGGCTCTTCTGCTGTTGTTTTTCCAGTTCCTGGAGGTGTGTGTTTAGTTCCTGTATTTGGCGCCTCTCTTGGGCCTTGACATGAGCTCCAATTGCGATGAGTTTACCCCGTAGCACTGCTTTGGCAGTGTCCCACAAATTTTGGAATGTTGTGTCAGAGTTTTCATTGGTTTCCATAAATTTTTTGATCTCATCTTTAATTTCTTCTCTGATCCATTGTTCGTTTAGTAGCATATTGTTCAGCCTCCAAGAGTTTCTGTATTTCCTGGGGCATTTTGAATTGCTGATTTCCAGCTTCATTCCGTGGTGGTCTGAGAGGGTACATGGTATGATTCCTATCTTTTTGAAGTTATTTAGGTTTGCTTTGTGTCCTATCATGTGGTCGATCCTGGAGAAGGTGCCATGTACTGCTGAAAAAAATGTATAATCTGTGGCCTTAGGGTAAAAAATTCTATAAATGTCAACCAAGTCCCGTTGTTCTATTGTTTGTATGAGTTCTGTTGTTTCTTTGTTGAGTTTTTGTTTTGTTGATCTGTCTATAGTTGTTAGTGGGGTGTTAAGATCACCCACTATTATTGTGTGCATATCTATGTCTCCCCTTAAGTCCGTGAGTAATTGCTTCACGTAGCTAGGTGCGTTTGAATTTGGTGCATATATGTTCACAATGGTAATTACTTCCTGATGGATCAGTCCCTTCACCAATATATAATGTCCTTCCCTGTCCTTTTTGATGTGTGTCAGATTGAAGTCCACATCATCTGAAATTAAGACAGCTACCCCAGCCTTTTTTTCTCGTCCATTGGCATGAAATATCTGTTTCCAACCTTTCACTTTCAGCTTCTTTGAATCTCTTCTGGTTAGATGTGTCTCTTGTAGGCAACAGATAGTTGGGTGCTGTTTGATAATCCATTCTGTTAATCTATGCCTTTTGATTGGTGAGTTCAGGCCATTTGTGTTGAGAGTTAAAATTGAGAGGTTGTGATTTTGCCCTGCCATACTTGTTTTTGTGGGTGTTGATATCTGTGTTATTGCCCTTCCTTGTGTGGACTTTAGTGGGGAGACCTTCCTGTTTGCCATCTTTGCTTATGATTCACCTCCTTTTTTTCTGGAATTAGTGCATTTCTAAGGAGATTTTGTAGAGCTGGTTTTGTGCTGGCATATTCTTCTAATTTCTCTTTGCTGTGGAAGTATTTGATTTCGTTCTCAAATACGAATGAGATCTTTGCTGGGTACAATATTCTTGGTTGACAGTTGTTCTGATTCAGGATTTGGAAGATCTTTGTCCATTCTCTTCTTGCTTGTAAGGTCTCTTCAGAAAAGTCAGCCGTGATCCTGATTGGTTTTCCCCGGTATGTGATCTTTTCTCTGCTTCGTACTTGTCTTAGGATTCTTTCTTTGTCTTCGTTGGAGTGGAACTTGAGCACCATATGTCTGGGTGAAGATCGCTTTGGGTCATATCTGCTGGGAGTCCTCTGACCGTCCTGGATTTGAGCTGGATTCATGTTCCAAGTGTTTTGAAAGTTTTCCTGTATAATTTCGTCGAGCACCATTTGCATTCCTGATTCTTTTTCCGCTCCTTCAGGAAGGCCAATAATCCTAATATTTGATTTTCTGAGGTTGTCTTTCATTTCTTGTATGGTCTTATTGGCTTTGTTCAGACTTGTCTCCAGCTGTTTCATGAACTGGGTGTGTTCGTTTTGTGTGTCTTCCGTTTCAGAGATCCTCTCTTCTGCTGTATTTGTTCTGTTGGTTAGGCTCTCAATTTTGTGCTCTAAGTCAAGGATTTTACTTTTCATTTGTTGTATTTCTGAGGCTATGTGGTTCTTGAATTCCTTGAAGTCCTCCCAATTCTTCTCATTGTCTCTGACATATTTTAACATTATTTTTTTGAATTCCTTGTCTGGTAGATCTTCTATGTCTTCATCTTGCATCTCCGAAATAGACATTGGCTTTCGATCCTTTATTGGTAGGGTGTTGGCACTCTCATCTGGATCATTACCTTTTCTGGTATTTCTTCCCATTGTGTTAGTGTTTCTTTTTTGAGAGACCTAGGCACCAGTGTGCTGAGGGGTCTCCAAGCACTATCCTGTAGAGATCGGAGTCTGCAGGCGTGGAGTAGCAGGGTGTGGGAATTTTCAAGGCACTTTTGGTGCGTCTCCAGAACACTGGACCTCAGGGCGCCTCTTCCAGGGCCCAGAGGATTCAAAGCGCACTCTCAGCTCGTCCCCTACAGGTATGCTACCACAGGGCGTGGGGGAGTGAAGGCACTCTCTGTGCGCGCACCCTGTTTACTGGATCACAGGGCTCGGAGCAAGGGACTATAGGGCGTGTTCCAGGTGCTCTCTGGAAACGCCTCCTGCGCAGGTCCGCCCACCCCAGCACTTGCAGGGGACCGACCGCCCCTGCGCTAGCAGGGAACTGCCCAGCCCAGAGGCGTGCTTGGGTTCCTGTGGGATAGCACTGCCCAGCTGAGTGCCACACCGCAAAGGCACAGGGGAGTATCCAGTGTGCCTTTTGCCTTTCTCCCAGACACAGTTTTGGCAGTCTCAAGGCACTCGCCCTGTGTCTCTAGAGGCTGGAGCCTGGGGGGGGGAGGGGCGGGGAGGCCAATTGTGTTCAGGCTCTGTCCGTGCCCCTGGGGGGCCAACTCCTGAAGCCTCCAACCCACCACTGTCCCCACCCAACTCACTCAAACCTCAGGTTCTTGCAGTCTGCCTCTTCCTCTGGTGGGAATCCTGGCCGCCAGTGCGTCTCCCGACTGCTGCGTCCGTTGCTGGTCTCCGCGCGGGTTGCGATGGAGCCTGGAGGCTGCGGCTGGTGCAGGTCCCGGGGGTTGGCGACCAGGGTGGGCAGATGCCGGCGGGTCCCGGTGATTCAGGGTCCTGGTGTCCGCAGCGGGGCAGGTCCTGGCGAGTCCTGGTGACCAGGGTGAGCAGATGCCAGCGGGTCCCAATCACCTCCGGTCCTCACGGCCACAGCGTCTTCAGGTCGGTCTTAGGGTGGGTTCGGCGGCTTTCAGCGTCTGCACTCAGAGGTGACTCAGCAGGTCAGGAGCGGAAAGTCGTCTTCCCTGTCCTTTGCTTTGTTTTTCCCTGGTTGCTCTTCCGAGTTGTGTGGATTTTTTTGGCTCCACACTGTCCAGGGAACTTCACGTTCTTCTCCCTGTAGTTCTATGCTGCTCCACTTACGCTTTTGTCGCGTTCTAGCCCTATCTGTCTGTGAGCTCTCTCACAGTCTTCCTCCTATGTCGGCCATCTTGCGAGTCTCTCGAAAACTGAGTTTCCTTGAGAGCTGCTTGGAAGCCTGATGGTGTGTGAAGTTAGTGAGCCAAATGGAGTTGTTCTCCCACAAGAACCACTCGGCTGATCCTTCTTCAATATGCCCTTCACCAACATGCAGTGTTTCCTTGATTGAATTAGCTCTCACACCAATATTTGCGTCTAGAGCCTTTGCATTGAGGGCTATCTGAAAACGGCTGTGGCGCTGAAGTTGCCTGTGAATGTGGAGTTGGTGGCATGTGAAACCCGCATGTGGAACATTCGTTTGTGTGGGATGCTCTACCAGGTTCATTTCAGTCCTAGCCATACAAAGGGCACTAAGCATAGAGTGTGAAAACTGAGTTTCCTTGAGAGCTGCTTGGAAGCCTGATGGTGTGTGAAGTTAGTGAGCCAAATGGAGTTGTTCTCCCACAAGAACCACTCGGCTGATCCTTCTTCAATATGCCCTTCACCAACATGCAGTGTTTCCTTGATTGAATTAGCTCTCACACCAATATTTGCGTCTAGAGCCTTTGCATTGAGTGCTATCTGAAAACGGCTGTGGCGCTGAAGTTGCCTGTGAATGTGGAGTTGGTGGCATGTGAAACCCGCATGTGGAGCATTCGTTTGTGTGGGATGCTCTACCAGGTTCATTCCTAGATAATGCACTCAAAGGGCACTAAGCATAGAGTGTGAAAACTGAGTTTCCTTGAGAGCTGCTTGGAAGCCTGATGGTGTGTGAAGTTAGTGAGCCAAATGGAGTTGTTCTCCCACAAGAACCACTCGGCTGATCCTTCTTCAATATGCCCTTCACCAACATGCAGTGTTTCCTTGATTGAATTAGCTCTCACACCAATATTTGCGTCTAGAGCCTTTGCATTGAGGGCTATCTGAAAACGGCTGTGGCGCTGAAGTTGCCTGTGAATGTGGAGTTGGTGGCATGTGAAACCCGCATGTGGAGCATTCGTTTGTGTGGGATGCTCTCCAAGCTTCATTTCAGTCCTAGGCACTCAAAGGGCACTAAGCATAGAGTGTGAAAACTGAGTTTCCTTGAGAGCTGCTTGGAAGCCTGATGGTGTGTGAAGTTAGTGAGCCAAATGGAGTTGTTCTCCCACAAGAACCACTCGGCTGATCCTTCTTCAATATGCCCTTCACCAACATGCAGTGTTTCCTTGATTGAATTAGCTCTCACACCAATATTTGCGTCTAGAGCCTTTGCATTGTGGGCTATCTGAAAACGGCTGTGGCGCTGAAGTTGCCTGTGAATGTGGAGTTGGTGGCATGTGAAACCCGCATGTGAAGCATTCGTTTGTGTGGGATGCTCTACCAGGTTCATTCCTAGATAATGCACTCAAAGGGCACTAAGCATAGAGTGTGAAAACTGAGTTTCCTTGAGAGCTGCTTGGAAGCCTGATGGTGTGTGAAGTTAGTGAGCCAAATGGAGTTGTTCTCCCACAAGAACCATTCAGTTGATCCTTCTTCAATATGCCCTTCACCAACATGCAGTGTTTCCTTGATTGAATTAGCTCTCACACCAATATTTGCGTCTAGAGCCTTTGCATTGAGGGCTATCTGAAAACGGCTGTGGCGCTGAAGTTGCCTGTGAATGTGGAGTTGGTGGCATGTGAAACCCGCATGTGGAGCATTCGTTTGTGTGGGATGCTCTACCAGGTTCATTCCTAGATAATGCACTCAAAGGGCACTAAGCATAGAGTGTGAAAACTGAGTTTCCTTGAGAGCTGCTTGGAAGCCTGATGGTGTGTGAAGTTAGTGAGCCAAATGGAGTTGTTCTCCCACAAGAACCACTCGGCTGATCCTTCTTCAATATGCCCTTCACCAACATGCAGTGTTTCCTTGATTGAATTAGCTCTCACACCAATATTTGCGTCTAGAGCCTTTGCATTGAGGGCTATCTGAAAACGGCTGTGGCGCTGAAGTTGCCTGTGAATGTGGAGTTGGTGGCATGTGAAACCCGCATGTGGAGCATTCGTTTGTGTGGGATGCTCTACCAGGTTCATTCCTAGATAATGCACTCAAAGGGCACTAAGCATAGAGTGTGAAAACTGAGTTTCCTTGAGAGCTGCTTGGAAGCCTGATGGTGTGTGAAGTTAGTGAGCCAAATGGAGTTGTTCTCCCACAAGAACCACTCGGCTGATCCTTCTTCAATATGCCCTTCACCAACATGCAGTGTTTCCTTGATTGAATTAGCTCTCACACCAATATTTGCGTCTAGAGCCTTTGCATTGTGGGCTATCTGAAAACGGCTGTGGCGCTGAAGTTGCCTGTGAATGTGGAGTTGGTGGCATGTGAAACCCGCATGTGGAGCATTCGTTTGTGTGGGATGCTCTACCAGGTTCATTCCTAGATAATGCACTCAAAGGGCACTAAGCATAGAGTGTGAAAACTGAGTTTCCTTGAGAGCTGCTTGGAAGCCTGATGGTGTGTGAAGTTAGTGAGCCAAATGGAGTTGTTCTCCCACAAGAACCACTCGGCTGATCCTTCTTCAATATGCCCTTCACCAACATGCAGTGTTTCCTTGATTGAATTAGCTCTCACACCAATATTTGCGTCTAGAGCCTTTGCATTGAGGGCTATCTGAAAACGGCTGTGGCGCTGAAGTTGCCTGTGAATGTGGAGTTGGTGGCATGTGAAACCCGCATGTGGAGCATTTGTTTGTGTGGGATGCTCTACCAGGTTCATTCCTAGATAATGCACTCAAAGGGCACTAAGCATAGAGTGTGAAAACTGAGTTTCCTTGAGAGCTGCTTGGAAGCCTGATGGTGTGTGAAGTTAGTGAGCCAAATGGAGTTGTTCTCCCACAAGAACCACTCTGCTGATCCTTCTTCATATGCCCTTCACCATCATGCAGTGTTTCCTTGATTGAATTAGCTCTCACACCAATATTTGCGTCTAGAGCCTTTGCATTGAGGGCTATCTGAAAACGGCTGTGGCGCTGAAGTTGCCTGTGAATGTGGAGTTGGTGGCATGTGAAACCCGCATGTGGAGCATTCGTTTGTGTGGGATGCTCTACCAGGTTCATTTCAGTCCTAGCCATACAAAGGGCACTAAGCATAGAGTGTGAAAACTGAGTTTCCTTGAGAGCTGCTTGGAAGCCTGATGGTGTGTGAAGTTAGTGAGCCAAATGGAGTTGTTCTCCCACAAGAACCACTCGGCTGATCCTTCTTCAATATGCCCTTCACCAACATGCAGTGTTTCCTTGATTGAATTAGCTCTCACACCAATATTTGCGTCTAGAGCCTTTGCATTGAGGGCTATCTGAAAACGGCTGTGGCGCTGAAGTTGCCTGTGAATGTGGAGTTGGTGGCATGTGAAACCCGCATGTGGAGCATTCGTTTGTGTGGGATGCTCTACCAGGTTCATTCCTAGATAATGCACTCAAAGGGCACTAAGCATAGAGTGTGAAAACTGAGTTTCCTTGAGAGCTGCTTGGAAGCCTGATGGTGTGTGAAGTTAGGGAGCCAAATGGAGTTGTTCTCCCACAAGAACCACTCGGCTGATCCTTCTTCAATATGCCCTTCACCAACATGCAGTGTTTCCTTGATTGAATTAGCTCTCACACCAATATTTGCGTCTAGAGCCTTTGCATTGAGGGCTATCTGAAAACGGCTGTGGCGCTGAAGTTGCCTGTGAATGTGGAGTTGGTGGCATGTGAAACCCGCATGTGGAGCATTCGTTTGTGTGGGATGCTGACCAAGCTTCATTTCAGTCCTAGGCACACAAAGGGCACTAAGCATAGAGTGTGAAAACTGAGTTTCCTTGAGAGCTGCTTGGAAGCCTGATGGTGTGTGAAGTTAGTGAGCCAAATGGAGTTGTTCTCCCACAAGAACCACTCGGTTGATCCTTCTTCAATATGCCCTTCACCAACATGCAGTGTTTCCTTGATTGAATTAGCTCTCACACCAATATTTGCGTCTAGAGCCTTTGCATTGAGGGCTATCTGAAAACGGCTGTGGCGCTGAAGTTGCCTGTGAATGTGGAGTTGGTGGCATGTGAAACCCGCATGTGGAGCATTCGTTTGTGTGGGATGCTGACCAAGGTTCATTTCAGTCCTAGGCAGAGAAAGGGCATTAAGCATAGAGTGTGAAAACTGAGTTTCCTTGAGAGCTGCTTGGAAGCCTGATGGTGTGTGAAGTTAGTGAGCCAAATGGAGTTGTTCTCCCACAAGAACCACTCAGCTGATCCTTCTTCAATATGCCCTTCACCAACATGCAGTGTTTCCTTGATTGAATTAGCTCTCACACCAATATTTGCGTCTAGAGCCTTTGCATTGAGGGCTATCTGAAAACGGCTGTGGCTCTGAAGTTGCCTGTGAATGTGGAGTTGGTGGCATGTGAAACCCGCATGTGGAGCATTCGTTTGTGTGGGATGCTGACCAAGCTTCATTTCAGTCCTAGGCACACAAAGGGCACTAAGCATAGAGTGTGAAAACTGAGTTTCCTTGGGGCATTTTGAATTGCTGATTTCCAGCTTCATTCCGTGGTGGTCTGAGAGGGTACATGGTATGATTCCTATCTTTTTGAAGTTATTTAGGTTTGCTTTGTGTCCTATCATGTGGTCGATCCTGGAGAAGGTGCCATGTACTGCTGAAAAAAATGTATAATCTGTGGCCTTAGGGTAAAAAATTCTATAAATGTCAACCAAGTCCCGTTGTTCTATTGTTTGTATGAGTTCTGTTGTTTCTTTGTTGAGTTTTTGTTTTGTTGATCTGTCTATAGTTGTTAGTGGGGTGTTAAGATCACCCACTATTATTGTGTGCATATCTATGTCTCCCCTTAAGTCCGTGAGTAATTGCTTCACGTAGCTAGGTGCGTTTGAATTTGGTGCATATATGTTCACAATGGTAATTACTTCCTGATGGATCAGTCCCTTCACCAATATATAATGTCCTTCCCTGTCCTTTTTGATGTGTGTCAGATTGAAGTCCACATCATCTGAAATTAAGACAGCTACCCCAGCCTTTTTTTCTCGTCCATTGGCATGAAATATCTGTTTCCAACCTTTCACTTTCAGCTTCTTTGAATCTCTTCTGGTTAGATGTGTCTCTTGTAGGCAACAGATAGTTGGGTGCTGTTTGATAATCCATTCTGTTAATCTATGCCTTTTGATTGGTGAGTTCAGGCCATTTGTGTTGAGAGTTAAAATTGAGAGGTTGTGATTTTGCCCTGCCATACTTGTTTTTGTGGGTGTTGATATCTGTGTTATTGCCCTTCCTTGTGTGGACTTTAGTGGGGAGACCTTCCTGTTTGCCATCTTTGCTTATGATTCACCTCCTTTTTTTCTGGAATTAGTGCATTTCTAAGGAGATTTTGTAGAGCTGGTTTTGTGCTGGCATATTCTTCTAATTTCTCTTTGCTGTGGAAGTATTTGATTTCGTTCTCAAATACGAATGAGATCTTTGCTGGGTACAATATTCTTGGTTGACAGTTGTTCTGATTCAGGATTTGGAAGATCTTTGTCCATTCTCTTCTTGCTTGTAAGGTCTCTTCAGAAAAGTCAGCCGTGATCCTGATTGGTTTTCCCCGGTATGTGATCTTTTCTCTGCTTCGTACTTGTCTTAGGATTCTTTCTTTGTCTTCGTTGGAGTGGAACTTGAGCACCATATGTCTGGGTGAAGATCGCTTTGGGTCATATCTGCTGGGAGTCCTCTGACCGTCCTGGATTTGAGCTGGATTCATGTTCCAAGTGTTTTGAAAGTTTTCCTGTATAATTTCGTCGAGCACCATTTGCATTCCTGATTCTTTTTCCGCTCCTTCAGGAAGGCCAATAATCCTAATATTTGATTTTCTGAGGTTGTCTTTCATTTCTTGTATGGTCTTATTGGCTTTGTTCAGACTTGTCTCCAGCTGTTTCATGAACTGGGTGTGTTCGTTTTGTGTGTCTTCCGTTTCAGAGATCCTCTCTTCTGCTGTATTTGTTCTGTTGGTTAGGCTCTCAATTTTGTGCTCTAAGTCAAGGATTTTACTTTTCATTTGTTGTATTTCTGAGGCTATGTGGTTCTTGAATTCCTTGAAGTCCTCCCAATTCTTCTCATTGTCTCTGACATATTTTAACATTATTTTTTTGAATTCCTTGTCTGGTAGATCTTCTATGTCTTCATCTTGCATCTCCGAAATAGACATTGGCTTTCGATCCTTTATTGGTAGGGTGTTGGCACTCTCATCTGGATCATTACCTTTTCTGGTATTTCTTCCCATTGTGTTAGTGTTTCTTTTTTGAGAGACCTAGGCACCAGTGTGCTGAGGGGTCTCCAAGCACTATCCTGTAGAGATCGGAGTCTGCAGGCGTGGAGTAGCAGGGTGTGGGAATTTTCAAGGCACTTTTGGTGCGTCTCCAGAACACTGGACCTCAGGGCGCCTCTTCCAGGGCCCAGAGGATTCAAAGCGCACTCTCAGCTCGTCCCCTACAGGTATGCTACCACAGGGCGTGGGGGAGTGAAGGCACTCTCTGTGCGCGCACCCTGTTTACTGGATCACAGGGCTCGGAGCAAGGGACTATAGGGCGTGTTCCAGGTGCTCTCTGGAAACGCCTCCTGCGCAGGTCCGCCCACCCCAGCACTTGCAGGGGACCGACCGCCCCTGCGCTAGCAGGGAACTGCCCAGCCCAGAGGCGTGCTTGGGTTCCTGTGGGATAGCACTGCCCAGCTGAGTGCCACACCGCAAAGGCACAGGGGAGTATCCAGTGTGCCTTTTGCCTTTCTCCCAGACACAGTTTTGGCAGTCTCAAGGCACTCGCCCTGTGTCTCTAGAGGCTGGAGCCTGGGGGGGGGAGGGGCGGGGAGGCCAATTGTGTTCAGGCTCTGTCCGTGCCCCTGGGGGGCCAACTCCTGAAGCCTCCAACCCACCACTGTCCCCACCCAACTCACTCAAACCTCAGGTTCTTGCAGTCTGCCTCTTCCTCTGGTGGGAATCCTGGCCGCCAGTGCGTCTCCCGACTGCTGCGTCCGTTGCTGGTCTCCGCGCGGGTTGCGATGGAGCCTGGAGGCTGCGGCTGGTGCAGGTCCCGGGGGTTGGCGACCAGGGTGGGCAGATGCCGGCGGGTCCCGGTGATTCAGGGTCCTGGTGTCCGCAGCGGGGCAGGTCCTGGCGAGTCCTGGTGACCAGGGTGAGCAGATGCCAGCGGGTCCCAATCACCTCCGGTCCTCACGGCCACAGCGTCTTCAGGTCGGTCTTTGGGTGGGTTCGGCGGCACTCAGAGGTGACTCAGCAGGTCAGGAGCGGAAAGTCGTCTTCCCTGTCCTTTGCTTTGTTTTTCCCTGGTTGCTCTTCCGAGTTGTGTGGATTTTTTTGGCTCCACACTGTCCAGGGAACTTCACGTTCTTCTCCCTGTAGTTTCTATGCTGCTCCACTTACGCTTTTGTCGCGTTCTAGCCCTCTCTGTCTGTGAGCTCTCTCACAGTCTTCCTCCTATGTCGGCCATCTTGCGAGTCTCTCAAAAACTGAGTTTCCTTGAGAGCTGCTTGGAAGCCTGATGGTGTGTGAAGTTAGTGAGCCAAATGGAGTTGTTCTCCCACAAGAACCACTCGGCTGATCCTTCTTCAATATGCCCTTCACCAACATGCAGTGTTTCCTTGATTGAATTAGCTCTCACACCAATATTTGCGTCTAGAGCCTTTGCATTGAGGGCTATCTGAAAACGGCTGTGGCGCTGAAGTTGCCTGTGAATGTGGAGTTGGTGGCATGTGAAACCCGCATGTGGAGCATTCGTTTGTGTGGGATGCTCTACCAGGTTCATTCCTAGATAATGCACTCAAAGGGCACTAAGCATAGAGTGTGAAAACTGAGTTTCCTTGAGAGCTGCTTGGAAGCCTGATGGTGTGTGAAGTTAGGGAGCCAAATGGAGTTGTTCTCCCACAAGAACCACTCGGCTGATCCTTCTTCAATATGCCCTTCACCAACATGCAGTGTTTCCTTGATTGAATTAGCTCTCACACCAATATTTGCGTCTAGAGCCTTTGCATTGAGGGCTATCTGAAAACGGCTGTGGCGCTGAAGTTGCCTGTGAATGTGGAGTTGGTGGCATGTGAAACCCGCATGTGGAGCATTCGTTTGTGTGGGATGCTGACCAAGCTTCATTTCAGTCCTAGGCACACAAAGGGCACTAAGCATAGAGTGTGAAAACTGAGTTTCCTTGAGAGCTGCTTGGAAGCCTGATGGTGTGTGAAGTTAGTGAGCCAAATGGAGTTGTTCTCCCACAAGAACCACTCGGCTGATCCTTCTTCAATATGCCCTTCACCAACATGCAGTGTTTCCTTGATTGAATTAGCTCTCACACCAATATTTGCGTCTAGAGCCTTTGCATTGTGGGCTATCTGAAAACGGCTGTGGCGCTGAAGTTGCCTGTCAATGTGGAGTTGGTGGCATGTGAAACCCGCATGTGGAGCATTCGTTTGTGTGGGATGCTCTACCAGGTTCATTCCTAGATAATGCACTCAAAGGGCACTAAGCATAGAGTGTGAAAACTGAGTTA
>NW_026699557.1:0-16919 GCF_030435755.1 Ochotona princeps
CACATGCGGGTTTCACATGCCACCAACTCCACATTCACAGACAACTTCAGCGCCACAGCTGTTTTCAGATAGCCCTCAATGCAAAGGCTCTAGACACAAATATTGGTGTGAGAGCTAATTCAATCAAGGAAACACTGCATGTAGGTGAAGGGCATATTGAAGAAGAATCAGCCGAGTGGTTCTTGTGGGAGAACAACTCCATTTGGCTCACTAACTTCACACACCATCAGGCTTCCAAGCAGCTCTCAAGGAAACTCAGTTTTCATACTCTATGCTTAGTGCCCTTTGAGTGCCTAGGACTGAAATGAAGCTTGGTGAGCATCCCACACAAACGAATGCTCCACATGCGGGTTTCACATGCCACCAACTCCACATTCACAGGCAACTTCAGCGCCACAGCCGTTTTCAGATAGCCCTCAATGCAAAGGCTCTAGACGCAAATATTGGTGTGAGAGCTAATTCAATCAAGGAAACACTGCATGTTGGTGAAGGGCATATTGAAGAAGAATCAGCCGAGTGGTTCTTGTGGGAGAACAACTCCATTTGGCTCACTAACTTCACACACCATCAGGCTTCCAAGCAGCTCTCAAGGAAACTCAGTTTTCACACTCTATGCTTAGTGCCCTTTGAGTGCATTATCTAGGAATGAACCTGGTAGAGCATCCCACACAAACGAATGCTCCACATGCGGGTTTCACATGCCACCAACTCCACATTCACAGGCAACTTCAGCGCCACAGCCGTTTTCAGATAGCCCTCAATGCAAAGGCTCTAGACGCAAATATTGGTGTGAGAGCTAATTCAATCAAGGAAACACTGCATGTTGGTGAAGGGCATATTGAAGAAGAATCAGCCGAGTGGTTCTTGTGGGAGAACAACTCCATTTGGCTCACTAACTTCACACACCATCAGGCTTCCAAGCAGCTCTCAAGGAAACTCAGTTTTCACACTCTATGCTTAGTGCCCTTTGAGTGCCTAGGACTGAAATGAAGCTTGGTGAGCATCCCACACAAACGAATGCTCCACATGCGGGTTTCACATGCCACCAACTCCACATTCACAGACAACTTCAGCGCCAAAGCCACTTTCAGATAGCCCTCAATTCAAAGGCTCTAGACGCAAATATTGGTGTGAGAGCTAATTCAATGAAGGAAACACTGCATGTTGGTGAAGGGCATATTGAAGAAGAATCAGCCGAGTGGTTCTTGTGGGAGAACAACTCCATTTGGCTCACTAACTTCACACACCATCAGGCTTCCAAGCAGCTCTCAAGGAAACTCAGTTTTCACACTCTATGCTTAGTGCCCTTTGAGTGCATTATCTAGGAATGAACCTGGTAGAGCATCCCACACAAACGAATGCTCCACATGCGGGTTTCACATGCCACCAACTCCACATTCACAGGCAACTTCAGCGCCACAGCCGTTTTCAGATAGCCCTCAATGCAAAGGCTCTAGACGCAAATATTGGTGTGAGAGCTAATTCAATCAAGGAAACACTGCATGTTGGTGAAGGGCATATTGAAGAAGAATCAGCCGAGTGGTTCTTGTGGGAGAACAACTCCATTTGGCTCACTAACTTCACACACCATCAGGCTTCCAAGCAGCTCTCAAGGAAACTCAGTTTTCACACTCTATGCTTAGTGCCCTTTGAGTGCATTATCTAGGAATGAACCTGGTAGAGCATCCCACACAAACGAATGCTCCACATGCGGGTTTCACATGCCACCAACTCCACATTCACAGACAACTTCAGCGCCAAAGCCGTTTTCAGATAGCCCTCAATGCAAAGGCTCTAGACGCAAATATTGGTGTGAGAGCTAATTCAAACAAGGAAACACTGCATGTAGGTGAAGGGCATATTGAAGAAGAATCAGCCGAGTGGTTCTTGTGGGAGAACAACTCCATTTGGCTCACTAACTTCACACACCATCAGGCTTCCAAGTAGCTCGCAAGGAAACTCAGTTTTCACACTCTATGCTTAGTGCCCTTTGAGTGCCTAGGATTGAAATGAAGATTGGTGAGCATCCCACACAAACGAATGCTCCACATGCGGGTTTCACATGCCACCAACTCCACATTCACAGGCAACTTCAGCGCCACAGCCGTTTTCAGATAGCCCTCAATGCAAAGGCTCTAGACGCAAATATTGGTGTGAGAGCTAATTCAATCAAGGAAACACTGCGTGTTGGTGAAGGGCATATTGAAGAAGAATCAGCCGAGTGGATCTTGTGGGAGAATAACTCCATTTGGCTCACTAACTTCACACACCATCAGGCTTCCTAGCAGCTCTCAAGGAAACTCAGGTTTCACACTCTATGCTTAGTGCCCTTTGAGTGCATTATCTAGGAATGAACCTGGTAGAGCATCCCACACAAACGAATGCTCCACATGCGGGTTTCACATGCCACCAACTCCACATTCACAGGCAACTTCAGCGCCACAGCCGTTTTCAGATAGCCCTCAATGCAAAGGCTCTAGACGCAAATATTGGTGTGAGAGCTAATTCAATCAAGGAAACACTGCATGTTGGTGAAGGGCATATTGAAGAAGAATCAGCCGAGTGGTTCTTGTGGGAGAACAACTCCATTTGGCTCACTAACTTCACACACCATCAGGCTTCCAAGCAGCTCTCAAGGAAACTCAGTTTTCACACTCTATGCTTAGTGCCCTTTGAGTGCCTAGGACTGAAATGAAGCTTGGTGAGCATCCCACACAAACGAATGCTCCACATGCGGGTTTCACATGCCACCAACTCCACATTCACAGACAACTTCAGCGCCAAAGCCACTTTCAGATAGCCCTCAATTCAAAGGCTCTAGACGCAAATATTGGTGTGAGAGCTAATTCAATGAAGGAAACACTGCATGTTGGTGAAGGGCATATTGAAGAAGAATCAGCCGAGTGGTTCTTGTGGGAGAACAACTCCATTTGGCTCACTAACTTCACACACCATCAGGCTTCCAAGCAGCTCTCAAGGAAACTCAGTTTTCACACTCTATGCTTAGTGCCCTTTGAGTGCATTATCTAGGAATGAACCTGGTAGAGCATCCCACACAAACGAATGCTCCACATGCGGGTTTCACATGCCACCAACTCCACATTCACAGGCAACTTCAGCGCCACAGCCGTTTTCAGATAGCCCTCAATGCAAAGGCTCTAGACGCAAATATTGGTGTGAGAGCTAATTCAATCAAGGAAACACTGCATGTTGGTGAAGGGCATATTGAAGAAGAATCAGCCGAGTGGTTCTTGTGGGAGAACAACTCCATTTGGCTCACTAACTTCACACACCATCAGGCTTCCAAGCAGCTCTCAAGGAAACTCAGTTTTCACACTCTATGCTTAGTGCCCTTTGAGTGCATTATCTAGGAATGAACCTGGTAGAGCATCCCACACAAACGAATGCTCCACATGCGGGTTTCACATGCCACCAACTCCACATTCACAGACAACTTCAGCGCCACAGCCGTTTTCAGATAGCCCTCAATGCAAAGGCTCTAGACGCAAATATTGGTGTGAGAGCTAATTCAAACAAGGAAACACTGCATGTAGGTGAAGGGCATATTGAAGAAGAATCAGCCGAGTGGTTCTTGTGGGAGAACAACTCCATTTGGCTCACTAACTTCACACACCATCAGGCTTCCAAGTAGCTCGCAAGGAAACTCAGTTTTCACACTCTATGCTTAGTGCCCTTTGAGTGCCTAGGATTGAAATGAAGATTGGTGAGCATCCCACACAAACGAATGCTCCACATGCGGGTTTCACATGCCACCAACTCCACATTCACAGGCAACTTCAGCGCCACAGCCGTTTTCAGATAGCCCTCAATGCAAAGGCTCTAGACGCAAATATTGGTGTGAGAGCTAATTCAATCAAGGAAACACTGCGTGTTGGTGAAGGGCATATTGAAGAAGAATCAGCCGAGTGGATCTTGTGGGAGAATAACTCCATTTGGCTCACTAACTTCACACACCATCAGGCTTCCTAGCAGCTCTCAAGGAAACTCAGGTTTCACACTCTATGCTTAGTGCCCTTTGAGTGCATTATCTAGGAATGAACCTGGTAGAGCATCCCACACAAACGAATGCTCCAC
The DNA here is from genome assembly GCF_030435755.1 of Ochotona princeps. Lineage (NCBI taxonomy): Eukaryota > Metazoa > Chordata > Mammalia > Lagomorpha > Ochotonidae > Ochotona > Ochotona princeps. Next base: position 4,096 of record NW_026699557.1, read on the forward strand.
ATGCGGGTTTCACATGCCACCAACTCCACATTCACAGAGAAATTCAGCGTCAAAGCCACTTTCAGATAGCCCTCAATGCAAAGGCTCTAGACGCAAATATTGGTGTGAGAGCTAATTCAATCAAGGAAACACTGCATGTTGGTGAAGGGCATATTGAAGAAGAATCAGCCGAGTGGTTCTTGTGGGACAACAACTCCATTTGGCTCACTAACTTCACACACCATCAGGCTTCCAAGCAGCTCTCAAGGAAACTCAGTTTTCACACTCTATGCTTAGTGCCCTTTGAGTGCCTAGGACTGAAATGAAGCTTGGTGAGCATCCCACACAAACGAATGCTCCACATGCGGGTTTCACATGCCACCAACTCCACATTCACAGGCAACTTCAGCGCCACAGCCGTTTTCAGATAGCCCTCAATGCAAAGGCTCTAGACACAAATATTGGTGTGAGAGCTAATTCAATCAAGGAAACACTGCATGTTGGTGAAGGGCATATTGAAGAAGAATCAGCCGAGTGGTTCTTGTGGGAGAACAACTCCATTTGGCTCACTAACTTCACACACCATCAGGCTTCCAAGCAGCTCTCAAGGAAACTCAGTTTTCACACTCTATGCTTAGGGCCCTTTGAGTGCATTATCTATTAATGAACCTGGTAGAGCATCCCACACAAACGAATGCTGCACATGCGGGTTTCGCATGCCACCAACTCCACATTCACAGGCAACTTCAGCGCCACAGCCGTTTTCAGATAGCCCTCAATGCAAAGGCTCTAGACGCAAATATTGGTGTGAGAGCTAATTCAATCAAGGAAACACTGCATGTTGGTGAAGGGCATATTGAAGAAGAATCAGCCGAGTGGTTCTTGTGGGAGAACAACTCCATTTGGCTCACTAACTTCACACACCATCAGGCTTCCAAGCAGCTCTCAAGGAAACTCAGTTTTCACACTCTATGCTTAATGCCCTTTGAGTGCCAAGGACTGAAATGAATCTTGGTGAGAATCTCACACAAACGAATGCTCCACATGCGGGTTTCACATGCCACCAACTCCACATTCACAGACAACTTCAGCGCCACAGCCGTTTTCAGATAGCCCTCAATGCAAAGGCTCTAGAAGCAAATATTGGTGTGAGAGCTAATTCAATCAAGGAAACACTGCATGTAGGTGAAGGGCATATTGAAGAAGAATCAGCCGAGTGGTTCTTGTGGGAGAACAACTCCATTTGGCTCACTAACTTCACACACCATCAGGCTTCCAAGCAGCTCTCAAGGAAACTCAGTTTTCATACTCTATGCTTAGTGCCCTTTGAGTGCCTAGGACTGAAATGAAGCTTGGTGAGCATCGCACACAAACGAATGCTCCACATGCGGGTTTCACATGCCACCAACTCCACATTCACAGGCAATGTCAGCGCCACAGCCGTTTTCAGATAGCCCTCAATGCAAAGGCTCTAGACGCAAATATTGGTGTGAGAGCTAATTCAATCAAGGAAACACTGCATGTTGGTGAAGGGCATATTGAAGAAGAATCAGCCGAGTGGTTCTTGTGGGAGAACAACTCCATTTGGCTCACTAACTTCACACACCATCAGGCTTCCAAGCAGCTCTCAAGGAAACTCAGTTTTCACACTCTATGCTTAGTGCCCTTTGTGTGCCTAGAACTGAAATGAAGCTTGGTGAGCATCCCACACAAACGAATGCTCCACATGCGGGTTTCTCATGCCACCAACTCCACACTCACAGGCAATGTCAGCGCCAAAGCCGTTTTCAGATAGCCCTCAATTCAAAGGCTCTAGATGCAAATATTGGTGTGAGAGCTAATTCAATCAAGGAAACACTGCATGTTGGTGAAGGGCATATTGAAGAAGAATCAGCTGAGTGGTTCTTGTGGGACAACAACTCCATTTGGCTCACTAACTTCACACACCATCAGGCTTCCAAGCAGCTCTCAAGGAAACTCAGTTTTCACACTCTATGCTTAGTGCCCTTTGAGTGCCTAGGACTGAAATGAAGCTTGGTGAGCATCCCACACAAACGAATGCTCCACATGCGGGTTTCACATGCCACCAACTCCACATTCACAGGCAACTTCAGCGCCAAAGCCATTTTCAGATAGCCCTCAATTCAAAGGCTCTAGACGCAAATATTGGTGTGAGAGCTAATTCAATGAAGGAAACACTGCATGTTGGTGAAGGGCATATTGAAGAAGAATCAGCCGAGTGGTTCTTGTGGGAGAACAACTCCATTTGGCTCACTAACTTCACACACCATCAGGCTTCCAAGCAGCTCTCAAGGAAACTCAGTTTTCACACTCTATGCTTAGTGCCCTTTGAGTGCATTATCTAGGAATGAACCTGGTAGAGCATCCCACACAAACGAATGCTCCACATGCGGGTTTCACATGCCACCAACTCCACATTCACAGACAACTTCAGCGCCAAAGCCATTTTCAGATAGCCCTCAATTCAAAGGCTCTAGACGCAAATATTGGTGTGAGAGCTAATTCAATGAAGGAAACACTGCATGTTGGTGAAGGGCATATTGAAGAAGAATCAGCCGAGTGGTTCTTGTGGGAGAACAACTCCATTTGGCTCACTAACTTCACACACCATCAGGCTTCCAAGCAGCTCTCAAGGAAACTCAGTTTTCACACTCTATGCTTAGTGCCCTTTGAGTGCATTATCTAGGAATGAACCTGGTAGAGCATTCCACACAAACGAATGCTCCACATGCGGGTTTCACATGCCACCAACTCCACATTCACAGACAACTTCAGCGCCAAAGCCGTTTTCAGATAGCCCTCAATGCAAAGGCTCTAGACGCAAATATTGGTGTGAGAGCTAATTCAAACAAGGAAACACTGCATGTAGGTGAAGGGCATATTGAAGAAGAATCAGCCGAGTGGTTCTTGTGGGAGAACAACTCCATTTGGCTCACTAACTTCACACACCATCAGGCTTCCAAGCAGCTCTCAAGGAAACTCAGGTTTCACACTCTATGCTTAGTGCCCTTTGTGTGCCTAGAACTGAAATGAAGCTTGGTGAGCATCCCACACAAACGAATGCTCCACATGCGGGTTTCTCATGCCACCAACTCCACACTCACAGGCAACATCAGCGCCAAAGCCGTTTTCAGATAGCCCTCAATTCAAAGGCTCTAGATGCAAATATTGGTGTGAGAGCTAATTCAATCAAGGAAACACTGCATGTTGGTGAAGGGCATATTGAAGAAGAATCAGCTGAGTGGTTCTTGTGGGACAACAACTCCATTTGGCTCACTAACTTCACACACCATCAGGCTTCCAAGCAGCTCTCAAGGAAACTCAGTTTTCACACTCTATGCTTAGTGCCCATTGAGTGCCTAGGACTGAAATGAAGCTTGGTGAGCATCCCACACAAACGAATGCTCCACATGCGGGTTTCACATGCCACCAACTCCACATTCACAGACAACTTCAGCGCCAAAGCCATTTTCAGATAGCCCTCAATTCAAAGGCTCTAGACGCAAATATTGGTGTGAGAGCTAATTCAATGAAGGAAACACTGCATGTTGGTGAAGGGCATATTGAAGAAGAATCAGCCGAGTGGTTCTTGTGGAGAACAACTCCATTTGGCTCACTAACTTCACACACCATCAGGCTTCCAAGCAGCTCTCAAGGAAACTCAGTTTTCACACTCTATGCTTAGTGCCCTTTGAGTGCATTATCTAGGAATGAACCTGGTAGAGCATCCCACACAAACGAATGCTCCACATGCGGGTTTCACATGCCACCAACTCCACATTCACAGACAACTTCAGCGCCAAAGCCGTTTTCAGATAGCCCTCAATGCAAAGGCTCTAGACGCAAATATTGGTGTGAGAGCTAATTCAAACAAGGAAACACTGCATGTAGGTGAAGGGCATATTGAAGAAGAATCAGCCGAGTGGTTCTTGTGGGAGAACAACTCCATTTGGCTCACTAACTTCACACACCATCAGGCTTCCAAGTAGCTCCCAAGGAAACTCAGTTTTCACACTCTATGCTTAGTGCCCTTTGAGTGCCTAGGATTGAAATGAAGATTGGTGAGCATCCCACACAAACGAATGCTCCACATGCGGGTTTCACATGCCACCAACTCCACATTCACAGGCAACTTCAGCGCCACAGCCGTTTTCAGATAGCCCTCAATGCAAAGGCTCTAGACGCAAATATTGGTGTGAGAGCTAATTCAATCAAGGAAACACTGCGTGTTGGTGAAGGGCATATTGAAGAAGAATCAGCCGAGTGGTTCTTGTGGGAGAATAACTCCATTTGGCTCACTAACGTCACACACCATCAGGCTTCCTAGCAGCTCTCAAGGAAACTCAGGTTTCACACTCTATGCTTAGTGCCCTTTGAGTGCATTATCTAGGAATGAACCTGGTAGAGCATCCCACACAAACGAATGCTCCACATGCGGGTTTCACATGCAACCAACTCCACATTCACAGAGAAATTCAGCGTCAAAGCCACTTTCAGATAGCCCTCAATGCAAAGGCTCTAGACGCAAATATTGGTGTGAGAGCTAATTCAATCAAGGAAACACTGCATGTTGGTGAAGGGCATACTGAAGAAGAATCAGCCGAGTGGTTCTTGTGGGACAACAACTCCATTTGGCTCACTAACTTCACACACCATCAGGCTTCCAAGCAGCTCTCAAGGAAACTCAGTTTTCACACTCTATGCTTAGTGCCCTTTGAGTGCCTAGGACTGAAATGAAGCTTGGTGAGCATCCCACACAAACGAATGCTCCACATGCGGGTTTCACATGCCACCAACTCCACATTCACAGGCAACTTCAGCGCCACAGCCGTTTTCAGATAGCCCTCAATGCAAAGGCTCTAGACACAAATATTGGTGTGAGAGCTAATTCAATCAAGGAAACACTGCATGTTGGTGAAGGGCATATTGAAGAAGAATCAGCCGAGTGGTTCTTGTGGGAGAACAACTCCATTTGGCTCACTAACTTCACACACCATCAGGCTTCCAAGCAGCTCTCAAGGAAACTCAGTTTTCACACTCTATGCTTAGTGCCCTTTGAGTGCCTAGGACTGAAATGAAGCTTGGTGAGCATCCCACACAAACGAATGCTCCACATGCGGGTTTCACATGCCACCAACTCCACATTCACAGGCAACTTCAGCGCCACAGCCGTTTTCAGATAGCCCTCAATGCAAAGGCTCTAGACACAAATATTGGTGTGAGAGCTAATTCAATCAAGGAAACACTGCATGTTGGTGAAGGGCATATTGAAGAAGAATCAGCCGAGTGGTTCTTGTGGGAGAACAACTCCATTTGGCTCACTAACTTCACACACCATCAGGCTTCCAAGCAGCTCTCAAGGAAACTCAGTTTTCACACTCTATGCTTAGGGCCCTTTGAGTGCATTATCTATTAATGAACCTGGTAGAGCATCCCACACAAACGAATGCTCCACATGCGGGTTTCGCATGCCACCAACTCCACATTCACAGGCAACTTCAGCGCCACAGCCGTTTTCAGATAGCCCTCAATGCAAAGGCTCTAGACGCAAATATTGGTGTGAGAGCTAATTCAATCAAGGAAACACTGCATGTTGGTGAAGGGCATATTGAAGAAGAATCAGCCGAGTGGTTCTTGTGGGAGAACAACTCCATTTGGCTCACTAACTTCACACACCATCAGGCTTCCAAGCAGCTCTCAAGGAAACTCAGTTTTCACACTCTATGCTTAATGCCCTTTGAGTGCCAAGGACTGAAATGAATCTTGGTGAGAATCTCACACAAACGAATGCTCCACATGCGGGTTTCACATGCCACCAACTCCACATTCACAGACAACTTCAGCGCCACAGCCGTTTCAGATAGCCCTCAATGCAAAGGCTCTAGAAGCAAATATTGGTGTGAGAGCTAATTCAATCAAGGAAACACTGCATGTAGGTGAAGGGCATATTGAAGAAGAATCAGCCGAGTGGTTCTTGTGGGAGAACAACTCCATTTGGCTCACTAACTTCACACACCATCAGGCTTCCAAGCAGCTCTCAAGGAAACTCAGTTTTCATACTCTATGCTTAGTGCCCTTTGAGTGCCTAGGACTGAAATGAAGCTTGGTGAGCATCGCACACAAACGAATGCTCCACATGCGGGTTTCACATGCCACCAACTCCACATTCACAGGCAATGTCAGCGCCACAGCCGTTTTCAGATAGCCCTCAATGCAAAGGCTCTAGACGCAAATATTGGTGTGAGAGCTAATTCAATCAAGGAAACACTGCATGTTGGTGAAGGGCATATTGAAGAAGAATCAGCCGAGTGGTTCTTGTGGGAGAACAACTCCATTTGGCTCACTAACTTCACACACCATCAGGCTTCCAAGCAGCTCTCAAGGAAACTCAGGTTTCACACTCTATGCTTAGTGCCCTTTGTGTGCCTAGAACTGAAATGAAGCTTGGTGAGCATCCCACACAAACGAATGCTCCACATGCGGGTTTCTCATGCCACCAACTCCACACTCACAGGCAACATCAGCGCCAAAGCCGTTTTCAGATAGCCCTCAATGCAAAGGCTCTAGACGCAAATATTGGTGTGAGAGCTAATTCAGTCAAGGAAACACTGCATGTTGGTGAAGGGCATATTGAAGAAGAATCAGCTGAGTGGTTCTTGTGGGACAACAACTCCATTTGGCTCACTAACTTCACACACCATCAGGCTTCCAAGCAGCTGTCAAGGAAACTCAGTTTTCACACTCTATGCTTAGTGCCCTTTGAGTGCCTAGGACTGAAATGAAGCCTGGTGAGCATCCACACAAACGAATGCTCCACATGCGGGTTTCACATGCCACCAACTCCACATTCACAGGCAACTTCAGCGCCAAAGCCATTTTCAGATAGCCCTCAATTCAAAGGCTCTAGACGCAAATATTGGTGTGAGAGCTAATTCAATGAAGGAAACACTGCATGTTGGTGAAGGGCATATTGAAGAAGAATCAGCCGAGTGGTTCTTGTGGGAGAACAACTCCATTTGGCTCACTAACTTCACACACCATCAGGCTTCGAAGCAGCTCGCAAGGAAACTCAGTTGTCACACTCTATGCTTAGTGCTCTTTGAGTGCCTAGGACTGAAATGAAAATTGGTGAGCATCCCACACAAACGAATGCTCCACATGCGGGTTTCACATGCCACCAACTCCACATTCACAGGCAACTTCAGCGCCACAGCCGTTTTCAGATAGCCCTCAATGCAAAGGCTCTAGACACAAATATTGGTGTGAGAGCTAATTCAATCAAGGAAACACTGCATGTTGGTGAAGGGCATATTGAAGAAGAATCAGCCGAGTGGTTCTTGTGGGAGAACAACTCCATTTGGCTCACTAACTTCACACAATATCAGGCTTCCAAGCAGCTCTCAAGGAAACTCAGTTTTCACACTCTATGCTTAGTGCCCTTTGAGTGCATTATCTAGGAATGAACCTGGTAGAGCATCCCACACAAACGAATGCTCCACATGCGGGTTTCACATGCCACCAACTCCACATTCACAGGCAATGTCAGCGCCACAGCCGTTTTCAGATAGCCCTCAATGCAAAGGCTCTAGACGCAAATATTGGTGTGAGAGCTAATTCAATCAAGGAAACACTGCATGTTGGTGAAGGGCATATGAAGAAGAATCAGCCGAGTGGTTCTTGTGGGAGAACAACTCCATTTGGCTCACTAACTTCACACACCATCAGGCTTCCAAGCAGCTCTCAAGGAAACTCAGTTTTTCACACTCTATGCTTAGTGCCCTTTGAGTGCCTAGGACTGAAATGAAGCTTGGTGAGCATCCCACACAAACGAATGCTCCACATGCGGGTTTCACATGCCACCAACTCCACACTCACAGGCAACATCAGCGCCACAGCCGTTTTCAGATAGCCCTCAATGCAAAGGCTCTAGACGCAAATATTGGTGTGAGAGCTAATTCAATCAAGGAAACACTGCATGTTGGTGACGGGCATATTGAAGAAGAATCAGCTGAGTGGTTCTTGTGGGACAACAACTCCATTTGGCTCACTAACTTCACACACCATCAGGCTTCCAAGTAGCTCGCAAGGAAACTCAGTTTTCACACTCTATGCTTAGTGCCCTTTGAGTGCCTAGGACTGAAATGAAGATTGGTGAGCATCCCACACAAACGAATGCTCCACATGTGGGTTTCACATGCCACCAACTCCACATTCACAGGCAACTTCAGCGCCACAGCCGTTTTCAGATAGCCCTCAATGCAAAGGCTCTAGACGCAAATATTGGTGTGAGAGCTAATTCAATCAAGGAAACACTGCATGTTGGTGAAGGGCATATTGAAGAAGAATCAGCCGAGTGGATCTTGTGGGAGAATAACTCCATTTGGCTCACTAACGTCACACACCATCAGGCTTCCTAGCAGCTCTCAAGGAAACTCAGGTTTCACACTCTATGCTTAGTGCCCTTTGAGTGCATTATCTAGGAATGAACCTGGTAGAGCATCCACACAAACGAATGCTCCACATGCGGGTTTCACATGCAACCAACTCCACATTCACAGAGAAATTCAGCGTCAAAGCCACTTTCAGATAGCCCTCAATGCAAAGGCTCTAGACGCAAATATTGGTGTGAGAGCTAATTCAATCAAGGAAACACTGCATGTTGGTGAAGGGCATATTGAAGAAGAATCAGCCGAGTGGTTCTTGTGGGACAACAACTCCATTTGGCTCACTAACTTCACACACCATCAGGCTTCCAAGCAGCTCTCAAGGAAACTCAGTTTTCATACTCTATGCTTAGTGCCCTTTGAGTGCCTAGGACTGAAATGAAGCTTGGTGAGCATCGCACACAAACGAATGCTCCACATGCGGGTTTCACATGCCACCAACTCCACATTCACAGGCAATGTCAGCGCCACAGCCGTTTTCAGATAGCCCTCAATGCAAAGGCTCTAGACGCAAATATTGGTGTGAGAGCTAATTCAATCAAGGAAACACTGCATGTTGGTGAAGGGCATATTGAAGAAGAATCAGCCGAGTGGTTCTTGTGGGAGAACAACTCCATTTGGCTCACTAACTTCACACACCATCAGGCTTCCAAGCAGCTCTCAAGGAAACTCAGTTTTCACACTCTATGCTTAGTGCCCTTTGTGTGCCTAGAACTGAAATGAAGCTTGGTGAGCATCCCACACAAACGAATGCTCCACATGCGGGTTTCTCATGCCACCAACTCCACACTCACAGGCAATGTCAGCGCCAAAGCCGTTTTCAGATAGCCCTCAATTCAAAGGCTCTAGATGCAAATATTGGTGTGAGAGCTAATTCAATCAAGGAAACACTGCATGTTGGTGAAGGGCATATTGAAGAAGAATCAGCTGAGTGGTTCTTGTGGGACAACAACTCCATTTGGCTCACTAACTTCACACACCATCAGGCTTCCAAGCAGCTCTCAAGGAAACTCAGTTTTCACACTCTATGCTTAGTGCCCTTTGAGTGCCTAGGACTGAAATGAAGCTTGGTGAGCATCCCACACAAACGAATGCTCCACATGCGGGTTTCACATGCCACCAACTCCACATTCACAGGCAACTTCAGCGCCAAAGCCATTTTCAGATAGCCCTCAATTCAAAGGCTCTAGACGCAAATATTGGTGTGAGAGCTAATTCAATGAAGGAAACACTGCATGTTGGTGAAGGGCATATTGAAGAAGAATCAGCCGAGTGGTTCTTGTGGGAGAACAACTCCATTTGGCTCACTAACTTCACACACCATCAGGCTTCCAAGCAGCTCTCAAGGAAACTCAGTTTTCACACTCTATGCTTAGTGCCCTTTGAGTGCATTATCTAGGAATGAACCTGGTAGAGCATCCCACACAAACGAATGCTCCACATGCGGGTTTCACATGCCACCAACTCCACATTCACAGACAACTTCAGCGCCAAAGCCATTTTCAGATAGCCCTCAATTCAAAGGCTCTAGACGCAAATATTGGTGTGAGAGCTAATTCAATGAAGGAAACACTGCATGTTGGTGAAGGGCATATTGAAGAAGAATCAGCCGAGTGGTTCTTGTGGGAGAACAACTCCATTTGGCTCACTAACTTCACACACCATCAGGCTTCCAAGCAGCTCTCAAGGAAACTCAGTTTTCACACTCTATGCTTAGTGCCCTTTGAGTGCATTATCTAGGAATGAACCTGGTAGAGCATCCCACACAAACGAATGCTCCACATGCGGGTTTCACATGCCACCAACTCCACATTCACAGACAACTTCAGCGCCAAAGCCGTTTTCAGATAGCCCTCAATGCAAAGGCTCTAGACGCAAATATTGGTGTGAGAGCTAATTCAAACAAGGAAACACTGCATGTAGGTGAAGGGCATATTGAAGAAGAATCAGCCGAGTGGTTCTTGTGGGAGAACAACTCCATTTGGCTCACTAACTTCACACACCATCAGGCTTCCAAGCAGCTCTCAAGGAAACTCAGGTTTCACACTCTATGCTTAGTGCCCTTTGTGTGCCTAGAACTGAAATGAAGCTTGGTGAGCATCCCACACAAACGAATGCTCCACATGCGGGTTTCTCATGCCACCAACTCCACACTCACAGGCAACATCAGCGCCAAAGCCGTTTTCAGATAGCCCTCAATTCAAAGGCTCTAGATGCAAATATTGGTGTGAGAGCTAATTCAATCAAGGAAACACTGCATGTTGGTGAAGGGCATATTGAAGAAGAATCAGCTGAGTGGTTCTTGTGGGACAACAACTCCATTTGGCTCACTAACTTCACACACCATCAGGCTTCCAAGCAGCTCTCAAGGAAACTCAGTTTTCACACTCTATGCTTAGTGCCCTTTGAGTGCCTAGGACTGAAATGAAGCTTGGTGAGCATCCCACACAAACGAATGCTCCACATGCGGGTTTCACATGCCACCAACTCCACATTCACAGACAACTTCAGCGCCAAAGCCATTTTCAGATAGCCCTCAATTCAAAGGCTCTAGACGCAAATATTGGTGTGAGAGCTAATTCAATGAAGGAAACACTGCATGTTGGTGAAGGGCATATTGAAGAAGAATCAGCCGAGTGGTTCTTGTGGGAGAACAACTCCATTTGGCTCACTAACTTCACACACCATCAGGCTTCCAAGCAGCTCTCAAGGAAACTCAGTTTTCACACTCTATGCTTAGTGCCCTTTGAGTGCATTATCTAGGAATGAACCTGGTAGAGCATCCCACACAAACGAATGCTCCACATGCGGGTTTCACATGCCACCAACTCCACATTCACAGACAACTTCAGCGCCAAAGCCGTTTTCAGATAGCCCTCAATGCAAAGGCTCTAGACGCAAATATTTGTGTGAGAGCTAATTCAATCAAGGAAACACTGCATGTAGGTGAAGGGCATATTGAAGAAGAATCAGCCGAGTGGTTCTTGTGGGAGAACAACTCCATTTGGCTCACTAACTTCACACACCATCAGGCTTCCAAGTAGCTCCCAAGGAAACTCAGTTTTCACACTCTATGCTTAGTGCCCTTTGAGTGCCTAGGATTGAAATGAAGATTGGTGAGCATCCCACACAAACGAATGCTCCACATGCGGGTTTCACATGCCACCAACTCCACATTCACAGGCAACTTCAGCGCCACAGCCGTTTTCAGATAGCCCTCAATGCAAAGGCTCTAGACGCAAATATTGGTGTGAGAGCTAATTCAATCAAGGAAACACTGCGTGTTGGTGAAGGGCATATTGAAGAAGAATCAGCCGAGTGGTTCTTGTGGGAGAATAACTCCATTTGGCTCACTAACGTCACACACCATCAGGCTTCCTAGCAGCTCTCAAGGAAACTCAGGTTTCACACTCTATGCTTAGTGCCCTTTGAGTGCATTATCTAGGAATGAACCTGGTAGAGCATCCCACACAAACGAATGCTCCACATGCGGGTTTCACATGCAACCAACTCCACATTCACAGAGAAATTCAGCGTCAAAGCCACTTTCAGATAGCCCTCAATGCAAAGGCTCTAGACGCAAATATTGGTGTGAGAGCTAATTCAATCAAGGAAACACTGCATGTTGGTGAAGGGCATACTGAAGAAGAATCAGCCGAGTGGTTCTTGTGGGACAACAACTCCATTTGGCTCACTAACTTCACACACCATCAGGCTTCCAAGCAGCTCTCAAGGAAACTCAGTTTTCACACTCTATGCTTAGTGCCCTTTGAGTGCCTAGGACTGAAATGAAGCTTGGTGAGCATCCCACACAAACGAATGCTCCACATGCGGGTTTCACATGCCACCAACTCCACATTCACAGGCAACTTCAGCGCCACAGCCGTTTTCAGATAGCCCTCAATGCAAAGGCTCTAGACACAAATATTGGTGTGAGAGCTAATTCAATCAAGGAAACACTGCATGTTGGTGAAGGGCATATTGAAGAAGAATCAGCCGAGTGGTTCTTGTGGGAGAACAACTCCATTTGGCTCACTAACTTCACACACCATCAGGCTTCCAAGCAGCTCTCAAGGAAACTCAGTTTTCACACTCTATGCTTAGTGCCCTTTGAGTGCCTAGGACTGAAATGAAGCTTGGTGAGCATCCCACACAAACGAATGCTCCACATGCGGGTTTCACATGCCACCAACTCCACATTCACAGGCAACTTCAGCGCCACAGCCGTTTTCAGATAGCCCTCAATGCAAAGGCTCTAGACACAAATATTGGTGTGAGAGCTAATTCAATCAAGGAAACACTGCATGTTGGTGAAGGGCATATTGAAGAAGAATCAGCCGAGTGGTTCTTGTGGGAGAACAACTCCATTTGGCTCACTAA
>NW_026699558.1:0-42152 GCF_030435755.1 Ochotona princeps
AGGAATGAACCTGGTAGAGCATCCCACACAAACGAATGCTCCACATGCGGGTTTCACATGCCACCAACTCCACATTCACAGGCAACTTCAGCGCCACAGCCGTTTTCAGATAGCCCTCAATGCAAAGGCTCTAGACGCAAATATTGGTGTGAGAGCTAATTCAATCAAGGAAACACTGCATGTTGGTGAAGGGCATATTGAAGAAGGATCAGCCGAGTGGTTCTTGTGGGAGAACAACTCCATTTGGCTCACTAACTTCACACACCATCAGGCTTCCAAGCAGCTCTCAAGGAAACTCAGTTTTCACACTCTATGCTTAGTGCCCTTTGAGTACCTAGGACTGACATGAAGCTTGGTGAGCATCCCACACAAACGAATGCTCCACATGACGGTTTCACATGCCACCAACTCCACATTCACAGGCAACTTCAGCGCCACAGCCGTTTTCAGATAGCCCTCAATGCAAAGGCTCTAGACACAAATATTGGTGTGAGAGCTAATTCAATCAAGGAAACACTGCATGTTGGTGAAGGGCATATTGAAGAAGGATCAGCCGAGTGGTTCTTGTGGGAGAACAACTCCATTTGGCTCACTAACTTCACACACCATCAGGCTTCCAACCAGCTCTCAAGGAAACTCAGTTTTCACACTCTATGCTTAGTGCCCTTTGAGTGCCTAGGACTGAAATGAACCTGGTAGAGCATCCCACACAAACGAATGCTCCACATGCGGGTTTCACATGCCACCAACTCCACATTCACAGGCAACTTCAGCGCCACAGCCGTTTTCAGATAGCCCTCAATGCAAAGGCTCTAGAAGCAAATATTGGTGTGAGAGCTAATTCAATCAAGGAAACACTGCATGTTGGTGAAGGGCATATTGAAGAAGGATCAGCCGAGTGGTTCTTGTGGGAGAACAACTCCATTTGGCTCACTAACTTCACACACCATCAGGCTTCCAAGCAGCTCTCAAGGAAACTCAGTTTTCACACTCTATGCTTAGTGCCCTTTGAGTGCATTATCTAGGAATGAACCTGGTAGAGCATCCCACACAAACGAATGCTCCACATGCGGGTTTCACATGCCACCAACTCCACATTCACAGGCAACTTCAGCGCCACAGCTGTTTTCAGATAGCCCTCAATGCAAAGGCTCTAGACACAAATATTGGTGTGAGAGCTAATTCAATCAAGGAAACACTGCATGTGGGTGAAGGGCATATTGAAGAAGGATCAGCCGAGTGGTTCTTGTGGGAGAACAACTCCATTTGGCTCACTAACTTCACACACCATCAGGCTTCCCAGCAGCTCTCAAGGAAACTCAGTTTTCACACTCTCTGCTTAGTGCCCTTTGAGTGCATTATCTAGGAATGAACCTGGTAGAACATCCCACACAAACGAATGCTCCACATTCGGGTTTCACATGCCACCAACTCCACATTCACAGGCAAATTCAGCGCCACAGCCGTTTTCAGATAGCCCTCAATGCAAAGGCTCTAGACGCAAATATTGGTGTGGGGGATAATTCAATCAAGGAAACACTGCATGTTGCTGAAGGGCATATTGAAGAAGGATCAGCCGAGTGGTTCTTGTGGGAGAACAACTCCATTTGGCTCACTAACTTCACACACCATCAGGCTTCCAAGCAGCTCTCAAGGAAACTCAGTTTTCACACTCTATGCTTAGTGCCCTTTGAGTACCTAGGACTGACATGAAGCTTGGTGAGCATCCCACACAAACGAATGCTCCACATGACGGTTTCACATGCCACCAACTCCACATTCACAGGCAACTTCAGCGCCACAGCCGTTTTCAGATAGCCCTCAATGCAAAGGCTCTAGACACAAATATTGGTGTGAGAGCTAATTCAATCAAGGAAACACTGCATGTTGGTGAAGGGCATATTGAAGAAGGATCAGCCGAGTGGTTCTTGTGGGAGAACAACTCCATTTGGCTCACTAACTTCACACACCATCAGGCTTCCAACCAGCTCTCAAGGAAACTCAGTTTTCACACTCTATGCTTAGTGCCCTTTGAGTGCCTAGGACTGAAATGAACCTGGTAGAGCATCCCACACAAACGAATGCTCCACATGCGGGTTTCACATGCCACCAACTCCACATTCACAGGCAACTTCAGCGCCACAGCCGTTTTCAGATAGCCCTCAATGCAAAGGCTCTAGACGCAAATATTGGTGTGAGAGCTAATTCAATCAAGGAAACACTGCATGTGGGTGAAGGGCATATTGAAGAAGGATCAGCCGAGTGGTTCTTGTGGGAGAACAACTCCACTTGGCTCACTAACTTCACACACCATCAGGCTTCCAAGCAGCTCTCAAGGAAACTCAGTTTTCACACTCTATGCTTAGTGCCCTTTGAGTGCATTATCTAGGAATGAACCTGGTAGAGCATCCCACACAAACGAATGCTCCACATGCGGGTTTCACATGCCACCAACTCCACATTCACAGGCAACTTCAGCGCCACAGCTGTTTTCAGATAGCCCTCAATGCAAAGGCTCTAGACACAAATATTGGTGTGAGAGCTAATTCAATCAAGGAAACACTGCATGTTGGTGAAGGGCATATTGAAGAAGGATCAGCCGAGTGGTTCTTGTGGGAGAACAACTCCATTTGGCTCACTAACTTCACACACCATCAGGCTTCCCAGCAGCTCTCAAGGAAACTCAGTTTTCACACTCTATGCTTAGTGCCCTTTGAGTGCCTAGGACTGAAATGAAGCTTGGTGAGCATCCCACACAAACGAATGCTCCACATTCGGGTTTCACATGCCACCAACTCCACATTCACAGGCAACTTCAGCGCCACAGCCGTTTTCAGATAGCCCTCAATGCAAAGGCTCTAGACGCAAATATTGGTGTGAGAGCTAATTCAATCAAGGAAACACTGCATGTTGGTGAAGGGCATATTGAAGAAGGATCAGCCGAGTGGTTCTTGTGGGAGAATAACTCCAGTTGGCTCACTAACTTCACACACCATCAGGCTTCCAACCAGCTCTCAAGGAAACTCAGTTTTCACACTCTATGCTTAGTGCCCTTTGAGTGAATTATCTAGGAATGAACCTGGTAGAGCATCCCACACAAACGAATGCTCCACATGCGGGTTTCACATGCCACCAACTCCACATCACAGGCAACTTCAGCGCCACAGCCGTTTTCAGATAGCCCTCAATGCAAAGGCTCTAGACGCAAATATTGGTGTGAGAGCTAATTCAATCAAGGAAACACTGCATGTTGGTGAAGGGCATATTGAAGAAGGATCAGCCGAGTGGTTCTTGTGGGAGAACAACTCCATTTGGCTCACTAACTTCACACACCATCAGGCTTCCAAGCAGCTCTCAAGGAAACTCAGTTTTCACACTCTATGCTTAGTGCCCTTTGAGTGCATTATCTAGGAATGAACCTGGTAGAGCATCCCACACAAACGAATGCTCCACATGCGGGTTTCACATGCCACCAACTCCACATTCACAGGCAACTTCAGCGCCACAGCCGTTTTCAGATAGCCCTCAATGCAAAGGCTCTAGACGCAAATATTGGTGTGAGAGCTAATTCAATCAAGGAAACACTGCATGTTGGTGAAGGGCATATTGAAGAAGGATCAGCCGAGTGGTTCTTGTGGGAGAACAACTCCATTTGGCTCACTAACTTCACACACCATCAGGCTTCCAAGCAGCTCTCAAGGAAACTCAGTTTTCACACTCTATGCTTAGTGCCCTTTGAGTGCCTAGGACTGAAATGAAGCTTGGTGAGCATCCCACACAAACGAATGCTCCACATTCGGGTTTCACATGCCACCAACTCCACATTCACAGGCAACTTCAGCGCCACAGCCGTTTTCAGATAGCCCTCAATGCAAAGGCTCTAGAAGCAAATATTGGTGTGAGAGCTAATTCAATCAAGGGAACACTGCATGTTGGTGAAGGGCATATTGAAGAAGGATCAGCCGAGTGGTTCTTGTGGGAGAATAACTCCATTTGGCTCACTAACTTCACACACCATCAGGCTTCCAAGCAGCTCTCAAGGAAACTCAGTTTTCACACTCTATGCTTAGTGCCCTTTGAGTGCATTATCTAGGAATGAACCTGGTAGAGCATCCCACACAAACGAATGCTCCACATGCGGGTTTCACATGCCACCAACTCCACATTCACAGGCAATTTTAGCGCCACAGCCGTTTTCAGATAGCCCTCAATGCAAAGGCTCTAGACGCAAATATTGGTGTGAGAGCTAATTCAATCAAGGAAACACTGCATGTTGGTGAAGGGCATATTGAAGAAGGATCAGCCGAGTGGTTCTTGTGGGAGAACAACTCCATTTGGCTCACTAACTTCACACACCATCAGGCTTCCAAGCAGCTCTCAAGGAAACTCAGTTTTCACACTCTATGCTTAGTGCCCTTTGAGTACCTAGGACTGACATGAAGGTTGGTGAGCATCCCACACAAACGAATGCTCCACATGACGGTTTCACATGCCACCAACTCCACATTCACAGGCAACTTCAGCGCCACAGCCGTTTTCAGATAGCCCTCAATGCAAAGGCTCTAGACACAAATATTGGTGTGAGAGCTAATTCAATCAAGGAAACACTGCATGTTGGTGAAGGGCATATTGAAGAAGGATCAGCCGAGTGGTTCTTGTGGGAGAACAACTCCATTTGGCTCACTAACTTCACACACCATCAGGCTTCCAAGCAGCTCTCAAGGAAACTCAGTTTTCACACTCTATGCTTAGTGCCCTTTGAGTGCCTAGGACTGAAATGAACCTGGTAGAGCATCCCACACAAACGAATGCTCCACATGCGGGTTTCACATGCCACCAACTCCACATTCACAGGCAACTTCAGCGCCACAGCCGTTTTCAGATAGCCCTCAATGCAAAGGCTCTAGACGCAAATATTGGTGTGAGAGCTAATTCAATCAAGGAAACACTGCATGTGGGTGAAGGGCATATTGAAGAAGGATCAGCCGAGTGGTTCTTGTGGGAGAACAACTCCATTTGGCTCACTAACTTCACCAACCATCAGGCTTCCAAGCAGCTCTCAAGGAAACTCAGTTTTCACACTCGATGCTTAGTGCCCTTTGAGAGCCTAGGACTGAAATGAAGCTTGGTGAGCATCCCACACAAACGAATGCTCCACATGACGGTTTCACATGCCACCAACTCCACATTCACAGGCAACTTCAGCGCCACAGCCGTTTTCAGATAGCCCTCAATGCAAAGGCTCTAGACTCAAATATTGGTGTGAGAGCTAATTCAATCAAGGAAACACTGCATGTTGGTGAAGGGCATATTGAAGAAGGATCAGCCGAGTGGTTCTTGTGGGAGAACAACTCCATTTGGCTCACTAACTTCACACACCATCAGGCTTCCAAGCAGCTCTCAAGGAAACTCAGTTTTCACACTCTATGCTTAGTGCCGTTTGAGTGGCATTATCTAGGAATGAACCTGGTAGAGCATCCCACACAAACGAATGCTCCACATGCGGGTTTCACATGCCACCAACTCCACATTCACAGGCAACTTCAGCGCAGCAGCCGTTTTCAGATAGCCCTCAATGCAAAGGCTCTAGACGCAAATATTGGTGTGAGAGCTAATTCAATCAAGGAAACACTGCATGTGGGTGAAGGGCATATTGAAGAAGGATCAGCCGAGTGGTTCTTGTGGGAGAACAACTCCATTTGGCTCACTAACTTCACACACCATCAGGCTTCCAAGCAGCTCTCAAGGAAACTCAGTTTTCACACTCTATGCTTAGTGGCCTTTGAGAGCCTAGGACTGAAATGAAGCTTGGTGAGCATCCCACACAAACGAATGCTCCACATGCGGGTTTCACATGCCACCAACTCCACATTCACAGGCAACTTCAGCGCCACAGCCGTTTTCAGATAGCCCTCAATGCAAAGGCTCTAGACGCAAATATTGGTGTGAGAGCTAATTCAATCAAGGAAACACTGCATGTTGGTGAAGGGTATATTGAAGAAGGATCAGCCGAGTGGTTCTTGTGGGAGAACAACTCCATTTGGCTCACTAACTTCACACACCATCAGGCTTCCAACCAGCTCTCAAGGAAACTCAGTTTTCACACTCTATGCTTAGTGCCCTTTGAGTGCATTATCTAGGAATGAACCTGGTAGAGCATCCCACACAAACGAATGCTCCACATGCGGGTTTCACATGCCACCAACTCCACATTCACAGGCAACTTCAGCGCCACAGCCGTTTTCAGATAGCCCTCAATGCAAAGGCTCTAGACGCAAATATTGGTGTGAGAGCTAATTCAATCAAGGAAACACTGCAGGTGGGTGAAGGGCATATTGAAGAAGGATCAGCCGAGTGGTTCTTGTGGGAGAACAACTCCATTTGGCTCACTAACTTCACACACCATCAGGCTTCCAAGCAGCTCTCAAGGAAACTCAGTTTTCACACTCTATGCTTAGTGCCCTTTGAGTACCTAGGACTGAAATGAAGCTTGGTGAGCATCCCACACAAACGAATGCTCCACATGCGGGTTTCACATGCCAACAACTCCACATTCACAGGCAACTTCAGCACCACAGCTGTTTTCAGATAGCCCTCAATGCAAAGGCTCTAGACACAAATATTGGTGTGAGAGCTAATTCAATCAAGGAAACACTGCATGTTGGTGAAGGGCATATTGAAGAAGGATCAGCCGAGTGGTTCTTGTGGGAGAACAACTCCATTTGGCTCACTAACTTCACACACCATCAGGCTCCCCAGCAGCTCTCAAGGAAACTCAGTTTTCACACTCGATGCTTAGTGCCCTTTGAGTGCATTATCTAGGAATGAACCTGGTAGAACATCCCACACAAACGAATGCTCCACATGCGGGTTTCACATGCCACCAACTCCACATTCACAGGCAACTTCAGCGCCACAGCCGTTTTCAGATAGCCCTCAATGCAAAGGCTCTAGACGCAAATATTGGTGTGAGAGCTAATTCAATCAAGGAAACACTGCATGTTGGTGAAGGGCATATTGAAGAAGGATCAGCCGAGTGGTTCTTGTGGGAGAATAACTCCATTTGGCTCACTAACTTCACACACCATCAGGCTTCCAACCAACTCTCAAGGAAACTCAGTTTTCACACTCTATGCTTAGTGCCCTTTGAGAGCCTAGGACTGAAATGAAGCTTGGTGAGCATCCCACACAAACGAATGCTCCACATGCGGGTTTCACATGCCACCAACTCCACATTCACAGGCAACTTCAGCGCCACAGCCGTTTTCAGATAGCCCTCAATGCAAAGGCTCTAGACGCAAATATTGGTGTGAGAGCTAATTCAATCAAGGAAACACTGCATGTTGGTGAAGGGTATATTGAAGAAGGATCAGCCGAGTGGTTCTTGTGGGAGAACAACTCCATTTGGCTCACTAACTTCACACACCATCAGGCTTCCAACCAGCTCTCAAGGAAACTCAGTTTTCACACTCGATGCTTAGTGCCCTTTGAGTGCATTATCTAGGAATGAACCTGGTAGAGCATCCCACACAAACGAATGCTCCACATGCGGGTTTCACATGCCACCAACTCCACATTCACAGGCAACTTCAGCGCCACAGCCGTTTTCAGATAGCCCTCAATGCAAAGGCTCTAGACGCAAATATTGGTGTGAGAGCTAATTCAATCAAGGAAACACTGCATGTGGGTGAAGGGCATATTGAAGAAGGATCAGCCGAGTGGTTCTTGTGGGAGAACAACTCCATTTGGCTCACTAACTTCACCAACCATCAGGCTTCCAAGCAGCTCTCAAGGAAACTCAGTTTTCACACTCGATGCTTAGTGCCCTTTGAGAGCCTAGGACTGAAATGAAGCTTGGTGAGCATCCCACACAAACGAATGCTCCACATGACGGTTTCACATGCCACCAACTCCACATTCACAGGCAACTTCAGCGCCACAGCCGTTTTCAGATAGCCCTCAATGCAAAGGCTCTAGACTCAAATATTGGTGTGAGAGCTAATTCAATCAAGGAAACACTGCATGTTGGTGAAGGGCATATTGAAGAAGGATCAGCCGAGTGGTTCTTGTGGGAGAACAACTCCATTTGGCTCACTAACTTCACACACCATCAGGCTTCCAAGCAGCTCTCAAGGAAACTCAGTTTTCACACTCTATGCTTAGTGCCGTTTGAGTGCATTATCTAGGAATGAACCTGGTAGAGCATCCCACACAAACGAATGCTCCACATGCGGGTTTCACATGCCACCAACTCCACATTGACAGGCAACTTCAGCGCAGCAGCCGTTTTCAGATAGCCCTCAATGCAAAGGCTCTAGACGCAAATATTGGTGTGAGAGCTAATTCAATCAAGGAAACACTGCATGTGGGTGAAGGGCATATTGAAGAAGGATCAGCCGAGTGGTTCTTGTGGGAGAACAACTCCATTTGGCTCACTAACTTCACACACCATCAGGCTTCCAAGCAGCTCTCAAGGAAACTCAGTTTTCACACTCTATGCTTAGTGGCCTTTGAGAGCCTAGGACTGAAATGAAGCTTGGTGAGCATCCCACACAAACGAATGCTCCACATGCGGGTTTCACATGCCACCAACTCCACATTCACAGGCAACTTCAGCGCCACAGCCGTTTTCAGATAGCCCTCAATGCAAAGGCTCTAGACGCAAATATTGGTGTGAGAGCTAATTCAATCAAGGAAACACTGCATGTTGGTGAAGGGTATATTGAAGAAGGATCAGCCGAGTGGTTCTTGTGGGAGAACAACTCCATTTGGCTCACTAACTTCACACACCATCAGGCTTCCAACCAGCTCTCAAGGAAACTCAGTTTTCACACTCTATGCTTAGTGCCCTTTGAGTGCATTATCTAGGAATGAACCTGGTAGAGCATCCCACACAAACGAATGCTCCACATGCGGGTTTCACATGCCACCAACTCCACATTCACAGGCAACTTCAGCGCCACAGCCGTTTTCAGATAGCCCTCAATGCAAAGGCTCTAGACGCAAATATTGGTGTGAGAGCTAATTCAATCAAGGAAACACTGCAGGTGGGTGAAGGGCATATTGAAGAAGGATCAGCCGAGTGGTTCTTGTGGGAGAACAACTCCATTTGGCTCACTAACTTCACACACCATCAGGCTTCCAAGCAGCTCTCAAGGAAACTCAGTTTTCACACTCTATGCTTAGTGCCCTTTGAGTACCTAGGACTGAAATGAAGCTTGGTGAGCATCCCACACAAACGAATGCTCCACATGCGGGTTTCACATGCCAACAACTCCACATTCACAGGCAACTTCAGCACCACAGCTGTTTTCAGATAGCCCTCAATGCAAAGGCTCTAGACACAAATATTGGTGTGAGAGCTAATTCAATCAAGGAAACACTGCATGTTGGTGAAGGGCATATTGAAGAAGGATCAGCCGAGTGGTTCTTGTGGGAGAACAACTCCATTTGGCTCACTAACTTCACACACCATCAGGCTCCCCAGCAGCTCTCAAGGAAACTCAGTTTTCACACTCGATGCTTAGTGCCCTTTGAGTGCATTATCTAGGAATGAACCTGGTAGAACATCCCACACAAACGAATGCTCCACATGCGGGTTTCACATGCCACCAACTCCACATTCACAGGCAACTTCAGCGCCACAGCCGTTTTCAGATAGCCCTCAATGCAAAGGCTCTAGACGCAAATATTGGTGTGAGAGCTAATTCAATCAAGGAAACACTGCATGTTGGTGAAGGGCATATTGAAGAAGGATCAGCCGAGTGGTTCTTGTGGGAGAATAACTCCATTTGGCTCACTAACTTCACACACCATCAGGCTTCCAACCAACTCTCAAGGAAACTCAGTTTTCACACTCTATGCTTAGTGCCCTTTGAGAGCCTAGGACTGAAATGAAGCTTGGTGAGCATCCCACACAAACGAATGCTCCACATGCGGGTTTCACATGCCACCAACTCCACATTCACAGGCAACTTCAGCGCCACAGCCGTTTTCAGATAGCCCTCAATGCAAAGGCTCTAGACGCAAATATTGGTGTGAGAGCTAATTCAATCAAGGAAACACTGCATGTTGGTGAAGGGTATATTGAAGAAGGATCAGCCGAGTGGTTCTTGTGGGAGAACAACTCCATTTGGCTCACTAACTTCACACACCATCAGGCTTCCAACCAGCTCTCAAGGAAACTCAGTTTTCACACTCGATGCTTAGTGCCCTTTGAGTGCATTATCTAGGAATGAACCTGGTAGAGCATCCCACACAAACGAATGCTCCACATGCGGGTTTCACATGCCACCAACTCCACATTCACAGGCAACTTCAGCGCCACAGCCGTTTTCAGATAGCCCTCAATGCAAAGGCTCTAGACGCAAATATTGGTGTGAGAGCTAATTCAATCAAGGAAACACTGCATGTTGGTGAAGGGCATATTGAAGAAGGATCAGCCGAGTGGTTCTTGTGGGAGAACAACTCCATTTGGCTCACTAACTTCACACACCATCAGGCTTCCAAGCAGCTCTCAAGGAAACTCAGTTTTCACACTCTATGCTTAGTGCCCTTTGAGTGCCTAGGACTGAAATGAAAATGGTAGAGCATCCCACACAAACGAATGCTCCACATTCGGGTTTCACATGCCACCAACTCCACATTCACAGGCAACTTCAGCGCCACAGCCGTTTTCAGATAGCCCTCAATGCAAAGGCTCTAGACGCAAATATTGGTGTGAGAGCTAATTCAATCAAGGAAACACTGCATGTTGGTGAAGGGCATATTGAAGAAGGATCAGCCGAGTGGTTCTTGTGGGAGAATAACTCCATTTGGCTCACTAACTTCACACACCATCAGGCTTCCAACCAGCTCTCAAGGAAACTCAGTTTTCACACTCTATGCTTAGTGCCCTTTGAGTGCATTATCTAGGAATGAACCTGGTAGAGCATCCCACACAAACGAATGCTCCACATGCGGGTTTCACATGCCACCAACTCCACATTCACAGGCAACTTTAGCGCCACAGCCGTTTTCAGATAGCCCTCAATGCAAAGGCTCTAGACGCAAATATTGGTGTGAGAGCTAATTCAATCAAGGAAACACTGCATGTTGGTGAAGGGCATATTGCAGAAGGATCAGCCGAGTGGTTCTTGTGGGAGAACAACTCCATTTGGCTCACTAACTTCACACACCATCAGGCTTCCAAGCAGCTCTCAAGGAAACTCAGTTTTCACACTCTATGCTTAGTGCCCTTTGAGTACCTAGGAATGACATGAAGCTTGGTGAGCATCCCACACAAACGAATGCTCCACATGACGGTTTCACATGCCACCAACTCCACATTCACAGGCAACTTCAGCGAAACAGCCGTTTTCAGATAGCCCTCAATGCAAAGGCTCTAGACACAAATATTGGTGTGAGAGCTAATTCAATCAAGGAAACACTGCATGTTGGTGAAGGGCATATTGAAGAAGGATCAGCCGAGTGGTTCTTGTGGGAGAACAACTCCATTTGGCTCACTAACTTCACACACCATCAGGCTTCCAAGCAGCTCTCAAGGAAACTCAGTTTTCACACTCTATGCTTAGTGCCCTTTGAGTGCCTAGGACTGAAATGAACCTGGTAGAGCATCCCACACAAACGAATGCTCCACATGCGGGTTTCACATGCCACCAACTCCACATTCACAGGCAACTTCAGCGCCACAGCCGTTTTCAGATAGCCCTCAATGCAAAGGCTCTAGACGCAAATATTGGTGTGAGAGCTAATTCAATCAAGGAAACACTGCATGTGGGTGAAGGGCATATTGAAGAAGGATCAGCCGAGTGGTTCTTGTGGGAGAACAACTCCATTTGGCTCACTAACTTCACACACCATCAGGCTTCCAAGCAGCTCTCAAGGAAACTCAGTTTTCACACTCTATGCTTAGTGCCCTTTGAGTGCATTATCTAGGAATGAACCTGGTAGAGCATCCCACACAAACGAATGCTCCACATGCGGGTTTCACATGCCACCAACTCCACATTCACAGGCAACTTCAGCGCCACAGCCGTTTTCAGATAGCCCTCAATGCAAAGGCTCTAGACACAAATATTGGTGTGAGAGCTAATTCAATCAAGGAAACACTGCATGTTGGTGAAGGGCATATTGAAGAAGGATCAGCCGAGTGGTTCTTGTGGGAGAACAACTCCATTTGGCTCACTAACTTCACACACCATCAGGCTTCCCAGCAGCTCTCAAGGAAACTCAGTTTTCACACTCTATGCTTAGTGCCCTTTGAGTGAATTATCTAGGAATGAACCTGGTAGAGCATCCCACACAAACGAATGCTCCACATGCGGGTTTCACATGCCACCAACTCCACATCACAGGCAACTTCAGCGCCACAGCCGTTTTCAGATAGCCCTCAATGCAAAGGCTCTAGACGCAAATATTGGTGTGAGAGCTAATTCAATCAAGGAAACACTGCATGTTGGTGAAGGGCATATTGAAGAAGGATCAGCCGAGTGGTTCTTGTGGGAGAACAACTCCATTTGGCTCACTAACTTCACACACCATCAGGCTTCCAAGCAGCTCTCAAGGAAACTCAGTTTTCACACTCTATGCTTAGTGCCCTTTGAGTGCATTATCTAGGAATGAACCTGGTAGAGCATCCCACACAAACGAATGCTCCACATGCGGGTTTCACATGCCACCAACTCCACATTCACAGGCAACTTTAGCGCCACAGCCGTTTTCAGATAGCCCTCAATGCAAAGGCTCTAGACGCAAATATTGGTGTGAGAGCTAATTCAATCAAGGAAACACTGCATGTTGGTGAAGGGCATATTGAAGAAGGATCAGCCGAGTGGTTCTTGTGGGAGAACAACTCCATTTGGCTCACTAACTTCACACACCATCAGGCTTCCAAGCAGCTCTCAAGGAAACTCAGTTTTCACACTCTATGCTTAGTGCCCTTTGAGTACCTAGGACTGACATGAAGCTTGGTGAGCATCCCACACAAACGAATGCTCCACATGACGGTTTCACATGCCACCAACTACACATTCACAGGCAACTTCAGCGCCACAGCCGTTTTCAGATAGCCCTCAATGCAAAGGCTCTAGACACAAATATTGGTGTGAGAGCTAATTCAATCAAGGAAACACTGCATGTTGGTGAAGGGCATATTGAAGAAGGATCAGCCGAGTGGTTCTTGTGGGAGAACAACTCCATTTGGCTCACTAACTTCACACACCATCAGGCTTCCAACCAGCTCTCAAGGAAACTCAGTTTTCACACTCTATGCTTAGTGCCCTTTGAGTGCCTAGGACTGAAATGAACCTGGTAGAGCATCCCACACAAACGAATGCTCCACATGCGGGTTTCACATGCCACCAACTCCACATTCACAGGCAACTTCAGCGCCACAGCCGTTTTCAGATAGCCCTCAATGCAAAGGCTCTAGACGCAAATATTGGTGTGAGAGCTAATTCAATCAAGGAAACACTGCATGTGGGTGAAGGGCATATTGAAGAAGGATCAGCCGAGTGGTTCTTGTGGGAGAACAACTCCATTTGGCTCACTAACTTCACACACCATCAGGCTTCCAAGCAGCTCTCAAGGAAACTCAGTTTTCACACTCTATGCTTAGTGGCCTTTGAGAGCCTAGGACTGAAATGAAGCTTGGTGAGCATCCCACACAAACGAATGCTCCACATGCGGGTTTCACATGCCACCAACTCCACATTCACAGGCAACTTCAGCGCCACAGCCGTTTTCAGATAGCCCTCAATGCAAAGGCTCTAGACGCAAATATTGGTGTGAGAGCTAATTCAATCAAGGAAACACTGCAGGTGGGTGAAGGGCATATTGAAGAAGGATCAGCCGAGTGGTTCTTGTGGGAGAACAACTCCATTTGGCTCACTAACTTCACACACCATCAGGCTTCCAAGCAGCTCTCAAGGAAACTCAGTTTTCACACTCTATGCTTAGTGCCCTTTGAGTACCTAGGACTGAAATGAAGCTTGGTGAGCATCCCACACAAACGAATGCTCCACATGCGGGTTTCACATGCCAACAACTCCACATTCACAGGCAACTTCAGCACCACAGCTGTTTTCAGATAGTTCTCAATGCAAAGGCTCTAGACACAAATATTGGTGTGAGAGCTAATTCAATCAAGGAAACACTGCATGTTGGTGAAGGGCATATGGAAGAAGGATCAGCCGAGTGGTTCTTGTGGGAGAACAACTCCATTTGGCTCACTAACTTCACACACCATCAGGCTTCCCAGCAGCTCTCAAGGAAACTCAGTTTTCACACTCGATGCTTAGTGCCCTTTGAGTGCATTATCTAGGAATGAACCTGGTAGAACATCCCCACACAAACGAATGCTCCACATGCGGGTTTCACATGCCACCAACTCCACATTCACAGGCAACTTCAGCGCCACAGCCGTTTTCAGATAGCCCTCAATGCAAAGGCTCTAGACGCAAATATTGGTGTGGGGGATAATTCAATGAAGGAAACACTGCATGTTGCTGAAGGGCATATTGAAGAAGGATCAGCCGAGTGGTTCTTGTGGGAGAACAACTCCATTTGGCTCACTAACTTCACACACCATCAGGCTTCCAAGCAGCTCTCAAGGAAACTCAGTTTTCACACTCTATGCTTAGTGCCCTTTGAGTGCATTATCTAGGAATGAACCTGGTAGAGCATCCCACACAAACGAATGCTCCACATGCGGGTTTCACATGCCACCAACTCCACATTCACAGGCAACTTCAGCGCCACAGCCGTTTTCAGATAGCCCTCAATGCAAAGGCTCTAGACGCAAATATTGGTGTGAGAGCTAATTCAATCAAGGAAACACTGCATGTTGGTGAAGGGCATATTGAAGAAGGATCAGCCGAGTGGTTCTTGTGGGAGAACAACTCCATTTGGCTCACTAACTTCACACACCATCAGGCATCCAAGCAGCTCTCAAGGAAACTCAGTTTTCACACTCTATGCTTAGTGCCCTTTGAGTGCCTAGGACTGAAATGAACCTGGTAGAGCATCCCACACAAACGAATGCTCCACATGCGGGTTTCACATGCCACCAACTCCACATTCACAGGCAACTCCAGCGCCACAGCCGTTTTCAGATAGCCCTCAATGCAAAGGCTCTAGACGCAAATATTGGTGTGGGGGATAATTCAATCAAGGAAACACTGCATGTTGGTGAAGGGCATATTGAAGAAGGATCAGCCGAGTGGTTCTTGTGGGAGAACAACTCCATTTGGCTCACTAACGCGTCACACACCATCAGGCATCCAAGCAGCTCTCAAGGAAACTCAGTTTTCACACTCTATGCTTAGTGCCCTTTGAGTGCCTAGGACTGAAATGAAGCTTGGTGAGCATCCCACACAAACGAATGCTCCACATTCGGGTTTCACATGCCACCAACTCCACATTCAAACGCAACTTCAGCGCCACAGCCGTTTTCAGATAGCCCTCAATGCAAAGGCTCTAGACGCAAATATTGGTGTGAGAGCTAATTCAATCAAGGAAACACTGCATGTTGGTGAAGGGCATATTGAAGAAGGATCAGCCGAGTGGTTCTTGTGGGAGAACAACTCCATTTGGCTCACTAACTTCACCAACCATCAGGCTTCCAAGCAGCTCTCAAGGAAACTCAGTTTTCACACTCTATCCTTAGTGCCCTTTGAGAGCCTAGGACTGAAATGAACCTTGGTGAGCATCCCACACAAACGAAT
Organism: Ochotona princeps; assembly: GCF_030435755.1. Lineage (NCBI taxonomy): Eukaryota > Metazoa > Chordata > Mammalia > Lagomorpha > Ochotonidae > Ochotona > Ochotona princeps. The sequence goes on from NW_026699558.1 coordinate 15,726, forward strand.
GCTCCACATGCGGGTTTCACATGCCACCAACTCCACATTCACAGGCAACTTCAGCGCCACAGCCGTTTTCAGATAGCCCTCAATGCAAAGGCTCTAGACGCAAATATTGGTGTGAGAGCTAATTCAATCAAGGAAACACTGCATGTTGGTGAAGGGCATATTGAAGAAGGATCAGCCGAGTGGTTCTTGTGGGAGAACAACTGCATTTGGCTCACTAACTTCACACACCATCAGGCTTCCAAGCAGCTCTCAAGGAAACTCAGTTTTCACACTCTATGCTTAGTGCCCTTTGAGTGCATTATCTAGGAATGAACCTGGTAGAGCATCCCACACAAACGAATGCTCCACATGCGGGTTTCACATGCCACCAACTCCACATTCACAGGCAACTTCAGCGCCACAGCCGTTTTCAGATAGCCCTCAATGCAAAGGCTCTAGACACAAATATTGGTGTGAGAGCTAATTCAATCAAGGAAACACTGCATGTTGGTGAAGGGCATATTGAAGAAGGATCAGCCGAGTGGTTCTTGTGGGAGAACAACTCCATTTGGCTCACTAACTTCACACACCATCAGGCTTCCAAGCAGCTCTCAAGGAAACTCAGTTTTCACACTCTATGCTTAGTGCCCTTTGAGTACCTAGGACTGAAATGAAGCTTGGTGAGCATCCCACACAAACGAATGCTCCACATGACGGTTTCACATGCCACCAACTCCACATTCACAGGCAACTTCAGCGCCACAGCCGTTTTCAGATAGCCCTCAATGCAAAGGCTCTAGACTCAAATATTGGTGTGAGAGCTAATTCAATCAAGGAAACACTGCATGTTGGTGAAGGGCATATTGAAGAAGGATCAGCCGAGTGGTTCTTGTGGGAGAACAACTCCATTTGGCTCACTAACTTCACACACCATCAGGCTTCCAAGCAGCTCTCAAGGAAACTCAGTTTTCACACTCTATGCTTAGTGCCCTTTGAGTGAATTATCTAGGAATGAACCTGGTAGAGCATCCCACACAAACGAATGCTCCACATGCGGGTTTCACATGCCACCAACTCCACATTCACAGGCAACTTCAGCGCCACAGCCGTTTTCAGATAGCCCTCAATGCAAAGGCTCTAGACACAAATATTGGTGTGAGAGCTAATTCAATCAAGGAAACACTGCATGTTGGTGAAGGGCATATTGAAGAAGGATCAGCCGAGTGGTTCTTGTGGGAGAACAACTCCATTTGGCTCACTAACTTCACACACCATCAGGCTTCCAAGCAGCTCTCAAGGAAACTCAGTTTTCACACTCTATGCTTAGTGCCCTTTGAGTGCCTAGGACTGAAATGAACCTGGTAGAGCATCACACAAAAACGAATGCTCCACATGCGGGTTTCACATGCCACCAACTCCACATTCACAGGCAACTTCAGCGCCACAGCCGTTTTCAGATAACCCTCAATGCAAAGGCTCTAGACGCAAATATTGGTGTGAGAGCTAATTCAATCAAGGAAACACTGCATGTGGGTGAAGGGCATATTGAAGAAGGATCAGCCGAGTGGTTCTTGTGGGAGAACAACTCCATTTGGCTCACTAACTTCACACACCATCAGGCTTCCAAGCAGCTCTCAAGGAAACTCAGTTTTCACACTCTATGCTTAGTGCCCTTTGAGTGCATTATCTAGGAATGAACCTGGTAGAGCATCCCACACAAACGAATGCTCCACATGCGGGTTTCACATGCCACCAACTCCACATTCACAGGCAACTTCAGCGCCACAGCCGTTTTCAGATAGCCCTCAATGCAAAGGCTCTAGACGCAAATATTGGTGTGGGGGATAATTCAATCAAGGAAACACTGCATGTTGGTGAAGGGCATATTGAAGAAGGATCAGCCGAGTGGTTCTTGTGGGAGAACAACTCCATTTGGCTCACTAACTTCACACACCATCAGGCTTCCAAGCAGCTCTCAAGGAAACTCAGTTTTCACACTCTATGCTTAGTGCCCTTTGAGTGAATTATCTAGGAATGAACCTGGTAGAGCATCCCACACAAACGAATGCGCCACATGCGGGTTTCACATGCCACCAACTCCACATTCACAGGCAACTTCAGCGCCACAGCCGTTTTCAGATAGCCCTCAATGCAAAGGCTCTAGACACAAATATTGGTGTGAGAGCTAATTCAATCAAGGAAACACTGCATGTTGGTGAAGGGCATATTGAAGAAGGATCAGCCGAGTGGTTCTTGTGGGAGAACAACTCCATTTGGCTCACTAACTTCACACACCATCAGGCTTCCAAGCAGCTCTCAAGGAAACTCAGTTTTCACACTCTATGCTTAGTGCCCTTTGAGTGCATTATCTAGGAATGAACCTGGTAGAGCATCCCACAAAAACGAATGCTCCACATGCGGGTTTCACATGCCACCAACTCCACATTCACAGGCAACTTCAGCGCCACAGCCGTTTTCAGATAGCCCTCAATGCAAAGGCTCTAGACGCAAATATTGGTGTGAGAGCTAATTCAATCAAGGAAACACTGCATGTGGGTGAAGGGCATATTGAAGAAGGATCAGCCGAGTGGTTCTTGTGGGAGAACAACTCCATTTGGCTCACTAACTTCACACACCATCAGGCTTCCAAGCAGCTCTCAAGGAAACTCAGTTTTCACACTCTATGCTTAGTGCCCTTTGAGTGCATTATCTAGGAATGAACCTGGTAGAGCATCCCACACAAACGAATGCTCCACATGCGGGTTTCACATGCCACCAACTCCACATCACAGGCAACTTCAGCGCCACAGCCGTTTTCAGATAGCCCTCAATGCAAAGGCTCTAGACACAAATATTGGTGTGAGAGCTAATTCAATCAAGGAAACACTGCATGTTGGTGAAGGGCATATTGAAGAAGGATCAGCCGAGTGGTTCTTGTGGGAGAACAACTCCATTTGGCTCACTAACTTCACACACCATCAGGCTTCCAAGCAGCTCTCAAGGAAACTCAGTTTTCACACTCTATGCTTAGTGCCCTTTGAGTGCATTATCTAGGAATGAACCTGGTAGAGCATCCCACACAAACGAATGCTCCACATGCGGGTTTCACATGCCACCAACTCCACATTCACAGGCAACTTCAGCGCCACAGCCGTTTTCAGATAGCCCTCAATGCAAAGGCTCTAGACGCAAATATTGGTGTGGGGGATAATTCAATCAAGGAAACACTGCATGTTGGTGAAGGGCATATTGAAGAAGGATCAGCCGAGTGGTTCTTGTGGGAGAACAACTCCATTTGGCTCACTAACTTCACACACCATCAGGCTTCCAAGCAGCTCTCAAGGAAACTCAGTTTTCACACTCTATGCTTAGTGCCCTTTGAGTGAATTATCTAGGAATGAACCTGGTAGAGCATCCCACACAAACGAATGCGCCACATGCGGGTTTCACATGCCACCAACTCCACATTCACAGGCAACTTCAGCGCCACAGCCGTTTTCAGATAGCCCTCAATGCAAAGGCTCTAGACACAAATATTGGTGTGAGAGCTAATTCAATCAAGGAAACACTGCATGTTGGTGAAGGGCATATTGAAGAAGGATCAGCCGAGTGGTTCTTGTGGGAGAACAACTCCATTTGGCTCACTAACTTCACACACCATCAGGCTTCCAAGCAGCTCTCAAGGAAACTCAGTTTTCACACTCTATGCTTAGTGCCCTTTGAGTGCCTAGGACTGAAATGAACCTGGTAGAGCATCCCACAAAAACGAATGCTCCACATGCGGGTTTCACATGCCACCAACTCCACATTCAAAGGCAACTTCAGCGCCACAGCCGTTTTCAGATAGCCCTCAATGCAAAGGCTCTAGACACAAATATTGGTGTGAGAGCTAATTCAATCAAGGAAACACTGCATGTTGGTGAAGGGCATATTGAAGAAGGATCAGCCGAGTGGTTCTTGTGGGAGAACAACTCCATTTGGCTCACTAACTTCACACACCATCAGGCTTCCAAGCAGCTCTCAAGGAAACTCAGTTTTCACACTCTATGCTTAGTGCCCTTTGAGTGCATTATCTAGGAATGAACCTGGTAGAGCATCCCACACAAACGAATGCTCCACATGCGGGTTTCACATGCCACCAACTCCACATTCACAGGCAACTTCAGCGCCACAGCCGTTTTCAGATAGCCCTCAATGCAAAGGCTCTAGACGCAAATATTGGTGTGGGGGATAATTCAATCAAGGAAACACTGCATGTTGGTGAAGGGCATATTGAAGAAGGATCAGCCGAGTGGTTCTTCTGGGAGAACAACTCCATTTGGCTCACTAACTTCACACACCATCAGGCTTCCAAGCAGCTCTCAAGGAAACTCAGTTTTCACACTCGATGCTTAGTGCCCTTTGAGTGCATTATCTAGGAATGAACCTGGTAGAGCATCCCACACAAACGAATGCTCCACATGCGGGTTTCACATGCCACCAACTCCACATTCACAGGCAACTTCAGCGCCACAGCCGTTTTCAGATAGCCCTCAATGCAAAGGCTCTAGACGCAAATATTGGTGTGAGAGCTAATTCAATCAAGGAAACACTGCATGTGGGTGAAGGGCATATTGAAGAAGGATCAGCCGAGTGGTTCTTGTGGGAGAACAACTCCATTTGGCTCACTAACTTCACACACCATCAGGCTTCCAAGCAGCTCTCAAGGAAACTCAGTTTTCACACTCTATGCTTAGTGCCCTTTGAGTGCATTATCTAGGAATGAACCTGGTAGAGCATCCCACACAAACGAATGCTCCACATGCGGGTTTCACATGCCACCAACTCCACATTCACAGGCAACTTCAGCGCCACAGCCGTTTTCAGATAGCCCTCAATGCAAAGGCTCTAGACACAAATATTGGTGTGAGAGCTAATTCAATCAAGGAAACACTGCATGTTGGTGAAGGGCATATTGAAGAAGGATCAGCCGAGTGGTTCTTGTGGGAGAACAACTCCATTTGGCTCACTAACTTCACACACCATCAGGCTTACAAGCAGCTCTCAAGGAAACTCAGTTTTCACACTCTATGCTTAGTGCCCTTTGAGTGCATTATCTAGGAATGAACCTGGTAGAGCATCCCACACAAACGAATGCTCCACATGCGGGTTTCACATGCCACCAACTCCACATTGACAGGCAACTTCAGCGCCACAGCCGTTTTCAGATAGCCCTCAATGCAAAGGCTCTAGACGCAAATATTGGTGTGAGAGCTAATTCAATCAAGGAAACACTGCATGTGGGTGAAGGGCATATTGAAGAAGGATCAGCCGAGTGGTTCTTGTGGGAGAACAACTCCATTTGGCTCACTAACTTCACACACCATCAGGCTTCCAAGCAGCTCTCAAGGAAACTCAGTTTTCACACTCTATGCTTAGTGCCCTTTGAGTGCATTATCTAGGAATGAACCTGGTAGAGCATCCCACACAAACGAATGCTCCACATGCGGGTTTCACATGCCACCAACTCCACATTCACAGGCAACTTCAGCGCCACAGCCGTTTTCAGATAGCCCTCAATGCAAAGGCTCTAGACGCAAATATTGGTGTGGGTGATAATTCAATCAAGGAAACACTGCATGTTGGTGAAGGGCATATTGAAGAAGGATCAGCCGAGTGGTTCTTGTGGGAGAACAACTCCATTTGGCTCACTAACTTCACACACCATCAGGCTTCCAAGCAGCTCTCAAGGAAACTCAGTTTTCACACTCTATGCTTAGTGCCCTTTGAGTGCATTATCTAGGAATGAACCTGGTAGAGCATCCCACACAAACGAATGCTCCACATGCGGGTTTCACATGCCACCAACTCCACATTCACAGGCAACTTCAGCGCCACAGCCGTTTTCAGATAGCCCTCAATGCAAAGGCTCTAGACGCAAATATTGGTGTGAGAGCTAATTCAATCAAGGAAACACTGCATGTTGGTGAAGGGCATATTGAAGAAGGATCAGCCGAGTGGTTCTTGTGGGAGAACAACTCCATTTGGCTCACTAACTTCACACACCATCAGGCTTCCAAGCAGCTCTCAAGGAAACTCAGTTTGCCCACTCAATGCTTAGTGCCCTTTGAGTGCATTATCTAGGAATGAACCTGGTAGAGCATGCCACACAAACGAATGCTCCACATGCGGGTTTCACATGCCACCAACTCCACATTCACAGGCAACTTCAGCGCCACAGCCGTTTTCAGATAGCCCTCAATGCAAAGGCTCTAGACGCAAATATTGGTGTGAGAGCTAATTCAATCAAGGAAACACTGCATGTTGGTGAAGGGCATATTGAAGAAGGATCAGCCGAGTGGTTCTTGTGGGAGAACAACTCCATTTGGCTCACTAACTTCACACACCATCAGGCTTCCAAGCAGCTCTCAAGGAAACTCAGTTTGCCCACTCAATGCTTAGTGCCCTTTGAGTGCATTATCTAGGAATGAACCTGGTAGAGCATGCCACACAAACGAATGCTCCACATGCGGGTTTCACATGCCACCAACTCCACATTCACAGGCAACTTCAGCGCCACAGCCGTTTTCAGATAGCCCTCAATGCAAAGGCTCTAGACGCAAATATTGGTGTGGGGGATAATTCAATCAAGGAAACACTGCATGTTGGTGAAGGGCATATTGAAGAAGGATCAGCCGAGTGGTTCTTGTGGGAGAACAACTCCATTTGGCTCACTAACTTCACACACCATCAGGCTTCCAAGCAGCTCTCAAGGAAACTCAGTTTTCACACTCTATGCTTAGTGCCCTTTGAGTGCATTATCTAGGATTGAACCTGGTAGAGCATCCCACACAAACGAATGCTCCACATGCGGGTTTCACATGCCACCAACTCCACATTCACAGGCAACTTCAGCGCCACAGCCGTTTTCAGATAGCCCTCAATGCAAAGGCTCTAGACGCAAATATTGGTGTGAGAGCTAATTCAATCAAGGAAACACTGCATGTGGGTGAAGGGCATATTGAAGAAGGATCAGCCGAGTGGTTCTTGTGGGAGAACAACTCCATTTGGCTCACTAACTTCACACACCATCAGGCTTCCAAGCAGCTCTCAAGGAAACTCAGTTTTCACACTCTATGCTTAGTGCCCTTTGAGTGCATTATCTAGGAATGAACCTGGTAGAGCATCCCACACAAACGAATGCTCCACATGCGGGTTTCACATGCCACCAACTCCACATTCACAGGCAACTTCAGCGCCACAGCCGTTTTCAGATAGCCCTCAATGCAAAGGCTCTAGACACAAATATTGGTGTGAGAGCTAATTCAATCAAGGAAACACTGCATGTTGGTGAAGGGCATATTGAAGAAGGATCAGCCGAGTGGTTCTTGTGGGAGAACAACTCCATTTGGCTCACTAACTTCACACACCATCAGGCTTCCAAGCAGCTCTCAAGGAAACTCAGTTTTCACACTCTATGCTTAGTGCCCTTTGAGTGCATTATCTAGGAATGAACCTGGTAGAGCATCCCACACAAACGAATGCTCCACATGCGGGTTTCACATGCCACCAACTCCACATTCACAGGCAACTTCAGCGCCACAGCCGTTTTCAGATAGCCCTCAATGCAAAGGCTCTAGACGCAAATATTGGTGTGAGAGCTAATTCAATCAAGGAAACACTGCATGTGGGTGAAGGGCATATTGAAGAAGGATCAGCCGAGTGGTTCTTGTGGGAGAACAACTCCATTTGGCTCACTAACTTCACACACCATCAGGCTTCCAAGCAGCTCTCAAGGAAACTCAGTTTTCACACTCTATGCTTAGTGCCCTTTGAGTGCATTATCTAGGAATGAACCTGGTAGAGCATCCCACACAAACGAATGCTCCACATGCGGGTTTCACATGCCACCAACTCCACATTCACAGGCAACTTCAGCGCCACAGCCGTTTTCAGATAGCCCTCAATGCAAAGGCTCTAGACACAAATATTGGTGTGAGAGCTAATTCAATCAAGGAAACACTGCATGTTGGTGAAGGGCATATTGAAGAAGGATCAGCCGAGTGGTTCTTGTGGGAGAACAACTCCATTTGGCTCACTAACTTCACACACCATCAGGCTTCCAAGCAGCTCTCAAGGAAACTCAGTTTTCACACTCTATGCTTAGTGCCCTTTGAGTGCATTATCTAGGAATGAACCTGGTAGAGCATCCCACACAAACGAATGCTCCACATGCGGGTTTCACATGCCACCAACTCCACATTCACAGGCAACTTCAGCGCCACAGCCGTTTTCAGATAGCCCTCAATGCAAAGGCTCTAGACGCAAATATTGGTGTGGGGGATAATTCAATCAAGGAAACACTGCATGTTGGTGAAGGGCATATTGAAGAAGGATCAGCCGAGTGGTTCTTGTGGGAGAACAACTCCATTTGGCTCACTAACTTCACACACCATCAGGCTTCCAAGCAGCTCTCAAGGAAACTCAGTTTTCACACTCTATGCTTAGTGCCCTTTGAGTGCATTATCTAGGAATGAACCTGGTAGAGCATCCCACACAAACGAATGCTCCACATGCGGGTTTCACATGCCACCAACTCCACATTCACAGGCAACTTCAGCGCCACAGCCGTTTTCAGATAGCCCTCAATGCAAAGGCTCTAGACTCAAATATTGGTGTGAGAGCTAATTCAATCAAGGAAACACTGCATGTTGGTGAAGGGCATATTGAAGAAGGATCAGCCGAGTGGTTCTTGTGGGAGAACAACTCCATTTGGCTCACTAACTTCACACACCATCAGGCTTCCAAGCAGCTCTCAAGGAAACTCAGTTTTCACACTCTATGCTTAGTGCCCTTTGAGTGTGCCTAGGACTGAAATGAAGCTTGGTGAGCATCCCACACAAACGAATGCTCCACATTCGGGTTTCACATGCCACCAACTCCACATTCAAAGGCAACTTCAGCGCCACAGCCGTTTTCAGATAGCCCTCAATGCAAAGGCTCTAGACGCAAATATTGGTGTGAGAGCTAATTCAATCAAGGAAACACTGCATGTGGGTGAAGGGCATATTGAAGAAGGATCAGCCGAGTGGTTCTTGTGGGAGAACAACTCCATTTGGCTCACTAACTTCACACACCATCAGGCTTCCAAGCAGCTCTCAAGGAAACTCAGTTTTCACACTCTATGCTTAGTGCCCTTTGAGAGCCTAGGACTGAAATGAAGCTTGGTGAGCATCCCACACAAACGAATGCTCCACATGCGGGTTTCACATGCCACCAACTCCACATTCACAGGCAACTTCAGCGCCACAGCCGTTTTCAGATAGCCCTCAATGCAAAGGCTCTAGACACAAATATTGGTGTGAGAGCTAATTCAATCAAGGAAACACTGCATGTTGGTGAAGGGCATATTGAAGAAGGATCAGCCGAGTGGTTCTTGTGGGAGAACAACTCCATTTGGCTCACTAACTTCACACACCATCAGGCTTCCAAGCAGCTCTCAAGGAAACTCAGTTTTCACACTCTATGCTTAGTGCCCTTTGAGTGCATTATCTAGGAATGAACCTGGTAGAGCATCCCACACAAACGAATGCTCCACATGCGGGTTTCACATGCCACCAACTCCACATTCACAGGCAACTTCAGCGCCACAGCCGTTTTCAGATAGCCCTCAATGCAAAGGCTCTAGACGCAAATATTGGTGTGAGAGCTAATTCAATCAAGGAAACACTGCATGTTGGTGAAGGGCATATTGAAGAAGGATCAGCCGAGTGGTTCTTGTGGGAGAACAACTCCATTTGGCTCACTAACTTCACACACCATCAGGCATCCAAGCAGCTCTCAAGGAAACTCAGTTTTCACACTCTATGCTTAGTGCCCTTTGAGTACCTAGGACTGACATGAAGCTTGGTGAGCATCCCACACAAACGAATGCTCCACATTCGGGTTTCACATGCCACCAACTCCACATTCACAGGCAACTTCAGCGCCACAGCCGTTTTCAGATAGCCCTCAATGCAAAGGCTCTAGACTCAAATATTGGTGTTAGAGCTAATTCAATCAAGGAAACACTGCATGTTGGTGAAGGGCATATTGAAGAAGGATCAGCCGAGTCGTTCTTGTGGGAGAACAACTCCATTTGGCTCACTAACTTCACACACCATCAGGCTTCCAAGCAGCTCTCAAGGAAACTCAGTTTTCACACTCTATGCTTAGTGCCCTTTGAGTGCATTATCTAGGAATGAACCTGGTAGAGCATGCCACACAAACGAATGCTCCACATGCGGGTTTCACATGCCACCAACTCCACATTCACAGGCAACTTCAGCGCCACAGCCGTTTTCAGATAGCCCTCAATGCAAAGGCTCTAGACGCAAATATTGGTGTGAGAGCTAATTCAATCAAGGAAACACTGCATGTGGGTGAAGGGCATATTGAAGAAGGATCAGCCGAGTGGTTCTTGTGGGAGAACAACTCCATTTGGCTCACTAACTTCACACACCATCAGGCTTCCAAGCAGCTCTCAAGGAAACTCAGTTTTCACACTCTATGCTTAGTGCCCTTTGAGTGCATGATCTAGGAATGAACCTGGTAGAACATCCAACACAAACGAATGCTCCACATGCGGGTTTCACATGCCACCAACTCCACATTCACAGGCAATTTCAGCGCCACAGGTGTTTTCAGATAGCCCTCAATGCAAAGGCTCTAGACGCAAATATTGGTGTGGGGGATAATTCAATCAAGGAAACACTGCATGTTGGTGAAGGGCATATTGAAGAAGGATCAGACGAGTGGTTCTTGTGGGAGAACAGCTCCATTTGGCTCACTAACTTAACACACCATCAGGCTTCCAAGCAGCTCTCAAGGAAACTCAGTTTGCACACTCGATGCTTAGTGCCCTTTGAGTGCATTATCTAGGAATGAACCTGGTAGAGCATCCCACACAAACGAATGCTCCACATGCGGGTTTCACATGCCACCAACTCCACATTCACAGGCAACTTCGGCGCCACAGCCGTTTTCAGATAGCCCTCAATGCAAAGGCTCTAGACGCAAATATTGGTGTGAGAGCTAATTCAATCAAGGAAACACTGCATGTTGGTGAAGGGCATATTGAAGAAGGATCAGCCAAGTGGTTCTTGTGGGAGAACAACTCCATTTGGCTCACTAACTTCACACACCATCAGGCTTCCAAGCAGCTCTCAAGGAAACTCAGTTTTCACACTCGATGCTTAGTGCCCTTTGAGTGCATTATCTAGGAATGAACCTGGTAGAACATCCAACACAAACGAATGCTCCACATGCGGGTTTCACATGCCACCAACTCCACATTCACAGGCAACTTCAGCGCCACAGGTGTTTTCAGATAGCCCTCAATGCAAAGGCTCTAGACGCAAATATTGGTGTGGGGGATAATTCAATCAAGGAAACGCTGCATGTTGGTGAAGGGCATATTGAAGAAGGATCAGCCGAGTGGTTCTTGTGGGAGAACAACTCCATTTGGCTCACTAACTTCACACACCATCAGGCTTCCAAGCAGCTCTCAAGGAAACTCAGTTTTCACACTCTATGCTTAGTGCCCTTTGAGTGCCTAGGACTGAAATGAAGCTTGGTGAGCATCCCACACAAACGAATGCTCCACATTCGGGTTTCACATGCCACCAACTCCACATTCACAGGCAACTTCAGCGCCACAGGTGTTTTCAGATAGCCCTCAATGCAAAGGCTCTAGACGCAAATATTGGTGTGGGGGATAATTCAATCAAGGAAACGCTGCATGTTGGTGAAGGGCATATTGAAGAAGGATCAGCCGAGTGGTTCTTGTGGGAGAATAACTCCATTTGGCTCACTAACTTCACACACCATCAGGCTTCCAAGCAGCTCTCAAGGATACTCAGTTTTCACACTCTATGCTTAGTGCCCTTTGAGTGAATTATCTAGGAATGAACCTGGTAGAGCATCCCACACAAACGAATGCTCCACATGCGGGTTTCACATGCCACCAACTCCACATTCACAGGCAACTTCAGCGCCACAGCTGTTTTCAGATAGCCCTCAATGCAAAGGCTCTAGACGCAAATATTGGTGTGGGGGATAATTCAATCAAGGAAACACTGCATGTGGGTGAAGGGCATATTGAAGAAGGATCAGCCGAGTGGTTCTTGTGGGAGAACAACTTCATTTGGCTCACTAACTTCACACACCATCAGGCATCCAAGCAGCTCTCAAGGAAACTCAGTTTTCACACTCTATGCTTAGTGCCCTTTGAGTGCCTAGGACTGAAATGAAGCTTGGTGAGCATCCCACACAAACGAATGCTCCACATGCGGGTTTCACATGCCACCAACTCCACATCACAGGCAACTTCAGCGCCACAGCCGTTTACAGATAGCCCTCAATGCAAAGGCTCTAGACGCAAATATTGGTGTGAGAGCTAATTCAATCAAGGAAACACTGCATGTTGGTGAAGGGCATATTGAAGAAGGATCAGCCGAGTGGTTCTTGTGGGAGAACAACTCCATTTGGCTCACTAACTTCACACACCATCAGGCATCCAAGCAGCTCTCAAGGAAACTCAGTTTTCACACTCTATGCTTAGTGCCCTTTGAGTACCCAGGAGTGAAATGAATCTTGGTGAGCATCCCACACAAACGAATGCTCCACATGCGGGTTTCACATGCCACCAACTCCACATTCACAGGCAACTTCAGCGCCACAGCTGTTTTCAGATAGCCCTCAATGCAAAGGCTCTAGACGCAAATATTGGTGTGGGGGCTAATTCAATCAAGGAAACACTGCATGTGGGTGAAGGGCATATTGAAGAAGGATCAGCCGAGTGGTTCTTGTGGGAGAACAACTTCATTTGGCTCACTAACTTCACACACCATCAGGCATCCAAGCAGCTCTCAAGGAAACTCAGTTTTCACACTCTATGCTTAGTGCCCTTTGAGTGCCTAGGACTGAAATGAAGCTTGGTGAGCATCCCACACAAACGAATGCTCCACATGCGGGTTTCACATGCCACCAACTCCACATCACAGGCAACTTCAGCGCCACAGCCGTTTACAGATAGCCCTCAATGCAAAGGCTCTAGACGCAAATATTGGTGTGAGAGCTAATTCAATCAAGGAAACACTGCATGTTGGTGAAGGGCATATTGAAGAAGGATCAGCCGAGTGGTTCTTGTGGGAGAACAACTCCATTTGGCTCACTAACTTCACACACCATCAGGCATCCAAGCAGCTCTCAAGGAAACTCAGTTTTCACACTCTATGCTTAGTGCCCTTTGAGTGCATTATCTAGGAATGAACCTGGTAGAGCATCCCACACAAACGAATGCTCCACATGCGGGTTTCACATGCCACCAACTCCACATTCACAGGCAACTTCAGCGCCACAGCCGTTTTCAGATAGCCCTCAATGCAAAGGCTCTAGACGCAAATATTGGTGTGAGAGCTAATTCAATCAAGGAAACACTGCATGTTGGTGAAGGGCATATTGAAGAAGGATCAGCCGAGTGGTTCTTGTGGGAGAACAACTCCATTTGGCTCACTAACTTCACACACCATCAGGCATCCAAGCAGCTCTCAAGGAAACTCAGTTTGCACACTCTATGCTTAGTGCCCTTTGAGTACCTAGGACTGACATGAAGCTTGGTGAGCATCCCACACAAACGAATGCTCCACATGACGGTTTCACATGCCACCAACTCCACATTCACAGGCAACTTCGGCGCCACAGCCGTTTTCAGATAGCACTCAATGCAAAGGCTCTAGACTCAAATATTGGTGTGAGAGCTAATTCAATCAAGGAAACACTGCATGTTGGTGAAGGGCATATTGAAGAAGGATCAGCCGAGTGGTTCTTGTGGGAGAACAACTCCATTTGGCTCACTAACTTCACACACCATCAGGCTTCCAAGCAGCTCTCAAGGAAACTCAGTTTTCACACTCGATGCTTAGTGCCCTTTGAGTGCATTATCTAGGAATGAACCTGGTAGAGCATCCCACACAAACGAATGCTCCACATGCGGGTTTCACATGCCACCAACTCCACATCACAGGCAACTTCAGCGCCACAGCCGTTTACAGATAGCCCTCAATGCAAAGGCTCTAGACGCAAATATTGGTGTGAGAGCTAATTCAATCAAGGAAACACTGCATGTTGGTGAAGGGCATATTGAAGAAGGATCAGCCGAGTGGTTCTTGTGGGAGAACAACTCCATTTGGCTCACTAACTTCACACACCATCAGGCATCCAAGCAGCTCTCAAGGAAACTCAGTTTTCACACTCTATGCTTAGTGCCCTTTGAGTGCATTATCTAGGAATGAACCTGGTAGAGCATCCCACACAAACGAATGCTCCACATGCGGGTTTCACATGCCACCAACTCCACATTCACAGGCAACTTCAGCGCCACAGCCGTTTTCAGATAGCCCTCAATGCATAGGCTCTAGACGCAAATATTGGTGTGAGAGCTAATTCAATCAAGGAAACACTGCATGTTGGTGAAGGGCATATTGAAGAAGGATCAGCCGAGTGGTTCTTGTGGGAGAACAACTCCATTTGGCTCACTAACTTCACACACCATCAGGCATCCAAGCAGCTCTCAAGGGAAACTCAGTTTTTCACACTCTATGATTAGTGCCCTTTGAGTACCTAGGACTGACATGAAGCTTGGTGAGCATCCCACACAAACGAATGCTCCACATTCGGGTTTCACATGCCACCAACTCCACATTCACAGGCAACTTCAGCGCCACAGCCGTTTTCAGATAGCCCCTCAATGCAAAGGCTCTAGACTCAAATATTGGAGTGAGAGCTAATTCAATCAAGGAAACACTGCATGTTGGTGAAGGGCATATTGAAGAAGGATCAGCCGAGTGGTTCTTGTGGGAGAACAACTCCATTTGGCTCACTAACTTCACACACCATCAGGCTTCCAAGCAGCTCTCAAGGAAACTCAGTTTTCACACTCTATGCTTAGTGCCCTTTGAGTGCATTATCTAGGAATGAACCTGGTAGAGCATCCCACACAAACGAATGCTCCACATGCGGGTTTCACATGCCACCAACTGCACATTCACAGGCAACTTCAGCGCCACAGCCGTTTTCAGATAGCCCTCAATGCAAAGGCTCTAGACGCAAATATTGGTGTGAGAGCTAATTCAATCAAGGAAACACTGCATGTTGGTGAAGGGCATATTGAAGAAGGATCAGCCGAGTGGTTCTTGTGGGAGAACAACTCCATTTGGCTCACTAACTTCACACACCATCAGGCATCCAAGCAGCTCTCAAGGAAACTCAGTTTGCACACTCTATGCTTAGTGCCCTTTGAGTACCTAGGACTGACATGAAGCTTGGTGACCATCCCACACAAACGAATGCTCCACATGACGGTTTCACATGCCACCAACTCCACATTCACAGGCAACTTCAGCGCCACAGCCGTTTTCAGATAGCACTCAATGCAAAGGCTCTAGACTCAAATATTGGTGTGAGAGCTAATTCAATCAAGGAAACACTGCATGTTGGTGAAGGGCATATTGAAGAAGGATCAGCCGAGTGGTTCTTGTGGGAGAACAACTCCATTTGGGCTCACTAACTTCACACACCATCAGGCTTCCAAGCAGCTCTCAAGGAAACTCAGTTTGCACACTCGATGCTTAGTGCCCTTTGAGTGCATTATCTAGGAATGAACCTGGTAGAGCATGCCACACAAACGAATGCTCCACATGCGGGTTTCACATGCACCAACTCCACATTCACAGGCAACTTCAGCGCCACAGCCGTTTTCAGATAGCCTCTCAATGCAAAGGCTCTAGACGCAAATATTGGTGTGAGAGCTAATTCAATCAAGGAAACACTGCATGTTGGTGAAGGGCATATTGAAGAAGGATCAGCCGAGTGGTTCTTGTGGGAGAACAACTCCATTTGGCTCACTAACTTCACACACCATCAGGCTTCCAAGCAGCTCTCAAGGAAACTCAGTTTTCACACTCTATGCTTAGTGCCCTTTGAGTGCATTATCTAGGAATGAACCTGGTAGAGCATCCCACACAAACGAATGCTCCACATGCGGGTTTCACATGCCACCAACTCCACATTCACAGGCAACTTCAGCGCCACAGCTGTTTTCAGATAGCCCTCAATGCAAAGGCTCTAGACGCAAATATTTGTGTGAGAGCTAATTCAATCAAGGATACACTGCATGTTGGTGAAGGGCATATTGAAGAAGGATCAGCCGAGTGGTTCTTGTGGGAGAACAACTCCATTTGGCTCACTAACTTCACACACCATCAGGCTTCCAAGCAGCTCTCAAGGATACTCAGTTTTCACACTCTATGCTTAGTGCCTTTGAGTGCCTAGGACTGAAATGAAGCTTGGTGAGCATCCCAGACAAACGAATGCTCCACATGCGGGTTTCACATGCCACCAACTCCACATTCACAGGCAACTTCAGCGCCACAGGTGTTTTCAGATAGCCCTCAATGCAAAGGCTCTAGACGCAAATATTGGTGTGAGAGCTAATTCAATCAAGGAAACACAGCATGTTGGTGAAGGGCATATTGAAGAAGGATCAGCCGAGTGGTTCTTGTGGGAGAATAACTCCATTTGGCTCACTAACTTCACACACCATCAGGCTTCCAAGCAGCTCTCAAGGAAACTCAGTTTTCACACTCTATGCTTAGTGCCCTTTGAGTACCTAGGACTGAAATGAAGCTTGGTGAGCATCCCACACAAACGAATGCTCCACATGCGGGTTTCACATGCCACCAACTCCACATTCACAGGCAACTTCAGCGCCACAGCTGTTTTCAGATAGCCCTCAATGCAAAGGCTCTAGAGACGCAAATATTGGTGTGGGGGATAATTCAATCAAGGAAACACTGCATGTTGGTGAAGGGCATATTGAAGAAGGATCAGCCGAGTGGTTCTTGTGGGAGAACAACTCCATTTGGCTCACTAACTTCACACACCATCAGGCATCCAAGCAGCTCTCAAGGAAACTCAGTTTTCACACTCTATGCTTAGTGACCTTTTGAGTGCCTAGGACTGAAATGAAGCTTGGTGAGCATCCCACACAAACAAATGCTCCACATGCGGGTTTCACATGCCACCAACTCCACATCACAGGCAACTTCAGCGCCACAGCCGTTTACAGATAGCCCTCAATGCAAAGGCTCTAGACGCAAATATTGGTGTGAGAGCTGATTCAATGAAGGAAACACTGCATGTTGGTGAAGGGCATATTGAAGAAGGATCAGCCGAGTGGTTCTTGTGGGAGAACAACTCCATTTGGCTCACTAACTTCACACACCATCAGGCTTCCAAGCAGCTCTCAAGGATACTCAGTTTTCACACTCTATGCTTAGTGCCCTTTGAGTGAATTATCTAGGAATGAACCTGGTAGAGCATCCCACACAAACGAATGCTCCACATGCGGGTTTCACATGCCACCAACTCCACATTCACAGGCAACTTCAGCGCCACAGCTGTTTTCAGATAGCCCTCAATGCAAAGGCTCTAGACGCAAATATTGGTGTGGGGGATAATTCAATCAAGGAAAACACTGCATGTGGGTGAAGGGCATATTGAAGAAGGATCAGCCGAGTGGTTCTTGTGCGTGAGAACAACTTCATTTGGCTAACTAACTTCACACACCATCAGGCATCCAAGCAGCTCTCAAGGAAACTCAGTTTTCACACTCTATGCTTAGTGCCCTTTGAGTGCCTAGGACTGAAATGAAGCTTGGTGAGCATCCCACACAAACGAATGCTCCACATGCGGGTTTCACATGCCACCAACTCCACATCACAGGCAACTTCAGCGCCACAGCCGTTTACAGATAGCCCTCAATGCAAAGGCTCTAGACGCAAATATTGGTGTGAGAGCTAATTCAATCAAGGAAACACTGCATGTTGGTGAAGGGCATATTGAAGAAGGATCAGCCGAGTGGTTCTTGTGGGAGAACAACTCCATTTGGCTCACTAACTTCACACACCATCAGGCATCCAAGCAGCTCTCAAGGAAACTCAGTTTTCACACTCTATGCTTAGTGCCCTTTGAGTACCCAGGAGTGAAATGAATCTTGGTGAGCATCCCACACAAACGAATGCTCCACATGCGGGTTTCACATGCCACCAACTCCACATTCACAGGCAACTTCAGCGCCACAGCTGTTTTCAGATAGCCCTCAATGCAAAGGCTCTAGACGCAAATATTGGTGTGGGGGCTAATTCAATCAAGGAAAACACTGCATGTGGGTGAAGGGCATATTGAAGAAGGATCAGCCGAGTGGTTCTTGTGGGAGAACAACTTCATTTGGCTCACTAACTTCACACACCATCAGGCATCCAAGCAGCTCTCAAGGAAACTCAGTTTTCACACTCTATGCTTAGTGCCCTTTGAGTGCCTAGGACTGAAATGAAGCTTGGTGAGCATCCCACACAAACGAATGCTCCACATGCGGGTTTCACATGCCACCAACTCCACATCACAGGCAACTTCAGCGCCACAAGCCGTTTACAGATAGCCCTCAATGCAAAGGCTCTAGACGCAAATATTGGTGTGAGAGCTAATTCAATCAAGGAAACACTGCATGTTGGTGAAGGGCATATTGAAGAAGGATCAGCCGAGTGGTTCTTGTGGGAGAACAACTCCATTTGGCTCACTAACTTCACACACCATCAGGCATCCAAGCAGCTCTCAAGGAAACTCAGTTTTCACACTCTATGCTTAGTGCCCTTTGAGTGCATTATCTAGGAATGAACCTGGTAGAGCATCCCACACAAACGAATGCTCCACATGCGGGTTTCACATGCCACCAACTCCACATTCACAGGCAACTTCAGCGCCACAGCCGTTTTCAGATAGCCCTCAATGCAAAGGCTCTAGACGCAAATATTGGTGTGAGAGCTAATTCAATCAAGGAAACACTGCATGTTGGTGAAGGGCATATTGAAGAAGGATCAGCCGAGTGGTTCTTGTGGGAGAACAACTCCATTTGGCTCACTAACTTCACACACCATCAGGCATCCAAGCAGCTCTCAAGGAAACTCAGTTTGCACACTCTATGCTTAGTGCCCTTTGAGTACCTAGGACTGACATGAAGCTTGGTGAGCATCCCACACAAACGAATGCTCCACATGACGGTTTCACATGCCACCAACTCCACATTCACAGGCAACTTCGGCGCCACAGCCGTTTTCAGATAGCACTCAATGCAAAGGCTCTAGACTCAAATATTGGTGTGAGAGCTAATTCAATCAAGGAAACACTGCATGTTGGTGAAGGGCATATTGAAGAAGGATCAGCCGAGTGGTTCTTGTGGGAGAACAACTCCATTTGGCTCACTAACTTCACACACCATCAGGCTTCCAAGCAGCTCTCAAGGAAACTCAGTTTTCACACTCGATGCTTAGTGCCCTTTGAGTGCATTATCTAGGAATGAACCTGGTAGAGCATCCCACACAAACGAATGCTCCACATGCGGGTTTCACATGCCACCAACTCCACATCACAGGCAACTTCAGCGCCACAGCCGTTTACAGATAGCCCTCAATGCAAAGGCTCTAGACGCAAATATTGGTGTGAGAGCTAATTCAATCAAGGGAAACACTGCATGTTGGTGAAGGGCATATTGAAGAAGGATCAGCCGAGTGGTTCTTGTGGGAGAACAACTCCATTTGGCTCACTAACTTCACACACCATCAGGCATCCAAGCAGCTCTCAAGGAAACTCAGTTTTCACACTCTATGCTTAGTGCCCTTTGAGTGCATTATCTAGGAATGAACCTGGTAGAGCATCCCACACAAACGAATGCTCCACATGCGGGTTTCACATGCCACCAACTCCACATTCACAGGCAACTTCAGCGCCACAGCCGTTTTCAGATAGCCCTCAATGCAAAGGCTCTAGACGCAAATATTGGTGTGAGAGCTAATTCAATCAAGGAAACACTGCATGTTGGTGAAGGGCATATTGAAGAAGGATCAGCCGAGTGGTTCTTGTGGGAGAACAACTCCATTTGGCTCACTAACTTCACACACCATCAGGCATCCAAGCAGCTCTCAAGGAAACTCAGTTTTCACACTCTATGATTAGTGCCCTTTGAGTACCTAGGACTGACATGAAGCTTGGTGAGCATCCCACACAAACGAATGCTCCACATTCGGGTTTCACATGCCACCAACTCCACATTCACAGGCAACTTCAGCGCCACAGCCGTTTTCAGATAGCCCTCAATGCAAAGGCTCTAGACTCAAATATTGGAGTGAGAGCTAATTCAATCAAGGAAACACTGCATGTTGGTGAAGGGCATATTGAAGAAGGATCAGCCGAGTGGTTCTTGTGGGAGAACAACTCCATTTGGCTCACTAACTTCACACACCATCAGGCTTCCAAGCAGCTCTCAAGGAAACTCAGTTTTCACACTCTATGCTTAGTGCCCTTTGAGTGCATTATCTAGGAATGAACCTGGTAGAGCATCCCACACAAACGAATGCTCCACATGCGGGTTTCACATGCCACCAACTGCACATTCACAGGCAACTTCAGCGCCACAGCCGTTTTCAGATAGCCCTCAATGCAAAGGCTCTAGACGCAAATATTGGTGTGAGAGCTAATTCAATCAAGGAAACACTGCATGTTGGTGAAGGGCATATTGAAGAAGGATCAGCCGAGTGGTTCTTGTGGGAGAACAACTCCATTTGGCTCACTAACTTCACACACCATCAGGCATCCAAGCAGCTCTCAAGGAAACTCAGTTTGCACACTCTATGCTTAGTGCCCTTTGAGTACCTAGGACTGACATGAAGCTTGGTGACCATCCCACACAAACGAATGCTCCACATGACGGTTTCACATGCCACCAACTCCACATTCACAGGCAACTTCAGCGCCACAGCCGTTTTCAGATAGCACTCAATGCAAAGGCTCTAGACTCAAATATTGGTGTGAGAGCCTAATTCAATCAAGGAAACACTGCATGTTGGTGAAGGGCATATTGAAGAAGGATCAGCCGAGTGGTTCTTGTGGGAGAACAACTCCATTTGGCTCACTAACTTAACACACCATCAGGCTTCCAAGCAGCTCTCAAGGAAACTCAGTTTGCACACTCGATGCTTAGTGCCCTTTGAGTGCATTATCTAGGAATGAACCTGGTAGAGCATGCCACACAAAACGAATGCTCCACATGCGGGTTTCACATGCCCACCAACTCCACATTCACAGGCAACTTCAGCGCCACAGCCGTTTTCAGATAGCCCTCAATGCAAAGGCTCTAGACGCAAATATTGGTGTGAGAGCTAATTCAATCAAGGAAACACTGCATGTTGGTGAAGGGCATATTGAAGAAGGATCAGCCGAGTGGTTCTTGTGGGAGAACAACTCCATTTGGCTCACTAACTTCACACACCATCAGGCTTCCAAGCAGCTCTCAAGGAAACTCAGTTTTCACACTCTATGCTTAGTGCCCTTTGAGTGCATTATCTAGGAATGAACCTGGTAGAGCATCCCACACAAACGAATGCTCCACATGCGGGTTTCACATGCCACATTCACAGGCAACTTCAGCGCCACAGCTGTTTTCAGATAGCCCTCAATGCAAAGGCTCTAGACGCAAATATTTGTGTGAGAGCTAATTCAATCAAGGATACACTGCATGTTGGTGAAGGGCATATTGAAGAAGGATCAGCCGAGTGGTTCTTGTGGGAGAACAACTCCATTTGGCTCACTAACTTCACACACCATCAGGCTTCCAAGCAGCTCTCAAGGATACTCAGTTTTCACACTCTATGCTTAGTGCCTTTGAGTGCCTAGGACTGAAATGAAGCTTGGTGAGCATCCCAGACAAACGAATGCTCCACATGCGGGTTTCACATGCCACCAACTCCACATTCACAGGCAACTTCAGCGCCACAGGTGTTTTCAGATAGCCCTCAATGCAAAGGCTCTAGACGCAAATATTGGTGTGAGAGCTAATTCAATCAAGGAAACACAGCATGTTGGTGAAGGGCATATTGAAGAAGGATCAGCCGAGTGGTTCTTGTGGGAGAATAACTCCATTTGGCTCACTAACTTCACACACCATCAGGCTTCCAAGCAGCTCTCAAGGAAACTCAGTTTTCACACTCTATGCTTAGTGCCCTTTGAGTACCTAGGACTGAAATGAAGCTTGGTGAGCATCCCACACAAACGAATGCTCCACATGCGGGTTTCACATGCCACCAACTCCACATTCACAGGCAACTTCAGCGCCACAGCTGTTTTCAGATAGCCCTCAATGCAAAGGCTCTAGACGCAAATATTGGTGTGGGGGATAATTCAATCAAGGAAACACTGCATGTTGGTGAAGGGCATATTGAAGAAGGATCAGCCGAGTGGTTCTTGTGGGAGAACAACTCCATTTGGCTCACTAACTTCACACACCATCAGGCATCCAAGCAGCTCTCAAGGAAACTCAGTTTTCACACTCTATGCTTAGTGACCTTTGAGTGCCTAGGACTGAAATGAAGCTTGGTGAGCATCCCACACAAACAAATGCTCCACATGCGGGTTTCACATGCCACCAACTCCACATCACAGGCAACTTCA
Organism: Ochotona princeps; assembly: GCF_030435755.1. Classification (NCBI taxonomy): domain Eukaryota; kingdom Metazoa; phylum Chordata; class Mammalia; order Lagomorpha; family Ochotonidae; genus Ochotona; species Ochotona princeps. The sequence goes on from NW_026699558.1 coordinate 38,283, forward strand.
GCGCCACAGCCGTTTACAGATAGCCCTCAATGCAAAGGCTCTAGACGCAAATATTGGTGTGAGAGCTGATTCAATGAAGGAAACACTGCATGTTGGTGAAGGGCATATTGAAGAAGGATCAGCCGAGTGGTTCTTGTGGGAGAACAACTCCATTTGGCTCACTAACTTAACACACCATCAGGCTTCCAAGCAGCTCTCAAGGAAACTCAGTTTTCACACTCGATGCTTAGTGCCCTTTGAGTGCATTATCTAGGAATGAACCTGGTAGAACATCCAACACAAACGAATGCTCCACATGCGGGTTTCACATGCCACCAACTCCACATTCACAGGCAACTTCAGCGCCACAAGTGTTTTCAGATAGCCCTCAATGCAAAGGCTCTAGACGCAAATATTGGTGTGGGGGATAATTCAATCAAGGAAACGCTGCATGTTGGTGAAGGGCATATTGAAGAAGGATCAGCCGAGTGGTTCTTGTGGGAAGGAGAACAACTCCATTTGGCTCACTAACTTCACACACCATCAGGCTTCCAAGCAGCTCTCAAGGAAACTCAGTTTTCACACTCTATGCTTAGTGCCCTTTGAGTGCATTATCTAGGAATGAACCTGGTAGAGCATCCCACACAAACGAATGCTCCAGATGCGGGTTTCACATGCCACCAACTCCACATTCACAGGCAACTTCGGCGCCACAGCCGTTTTCAGATAGCCCTCAATGCAAAGGCTCTAGACGCAAATATTGGTGTGAGAGCTAATTCAATCAAGGAAACACTGCATGTTGGTGAAGGGCATATTGAAGAAGGATCAGCCAAGTGGTTCTTGTGGGAGAACAACTCCATTTGGCTCACTAACTTCACACACCATCAGGCTTCCAAGCAGCTCTCAAGGAAACTCAGTTTTCACACTCTATGCTTAGTGCCCTTTGAGTGCCTAGGACTGAAATGAAGCTTGGTGAGCATCCCACACAAACGAATGCTCCACATGCGGGTTTCACATGCCACCAACTCCACATCACAGGCAACTTCAGCAAGCCGTTTACAGATAGCCCTCAATGCAAAGGCTCTAGACGCAAATATTGGTGTGAGAGCTAATTCAATCAAGGAAACACTGCATGTGGGTGAAGGGCATATTGAAGAAGGATCAGCCGAGTGGTTCTTGTGGGAGAACAACTCCATTTGGCTCACTAACTTCACACACCATCAGGCATCCAAGCAGCTCTCAAGGAAACTCAGTTTTCACACTCGATGCTTAGTGCCCTTTGAGTGCATTATCTAGGAATGAACCTGGTAGAGCATCCCACACAAACGAATGCTCCACATTCGGGTTTCACATGCCACCAACTCCACATTCACAGGCAACTTCAGCGCCACAGCCGTTTTCAGATAGCCCTCAATGCAAAGGCTCTAGACGCAAATATTGGTGTGAGAGCTAATTCAATCAAGGAAACACTGCATGTTGGTGAAGGGCATATTGAAGAAGGATCAGCCGAGTGGTTCTTGTGGGAGAACAACTCCATTTGGCTCACTAACTTCACACACCATCAGGCATCCAAGCAGCTCTCAAGGAAACTCAGTTTTCACACTCTATGCTTAGTGCCCTTTGAGTGCATTATCTAGGAATGAACCTGGTAGAGCATCCCACACAAACGAATGCTCCACATGCGGGTTTCACATGCCACCAACTCCACATTCACAGGCAACTTCAGCGCCACAGCCGTTTTCAGATAGCCCTCAATGCAAAGGCTCTAGACGCAAATATTGGTGTGAGAGCTAATTCAATCAAGGAAACACTGCATGTTGGTGAAGGGCATATTGAAGAAGGATCAGCCGAGTGGTTCTTGTGGGAGAACAACTCCATTTGGCTCACTAACTTCACACACCATCAGGCATCCAAGCAGCTCTCAAGGAAACTCAGTTTGCACACTCTATGCTTAGTGCCCTTTGAGTACCTAGGACTGACATGAAGCTTGGTGAGCATCCCACACAAACGAATGCTCCACATGACGGTTTCACATGCCACCAACTCCACATTCACAGGCAACTTCGGCGCCACAGCCGTTTTCAGATAGCACTCAATGCAAAGGCTCTAGACTCAAATATTGGTGTGAGAGCTAATTCAATCAAGGAAACACTGCATGTTGGTGAAGGGCATATTGAAGAAGGATCAGCCGAGTGGTTCTTGTGGGAGAACAACTCCATTTGGCTCACTAACTTCACACACCATCAGGCTTCCAAGCAGCTCTCAAGGAAACTCAGTTTTCACACTCGATGCTTAGTGCCCTTTGAGTGCATTATCTAGGAATGAACCTGGTAGAGCATGCCACACAAACGAATGCTCCACATGCGGGTTTCACATGCCACCAACTCCACATTCACAGGCAACTTCAGCGCCACAGCCGTTTTCAGATAGCCCTCAATGCAAAGGCTCTAGACGCAAATATTGGTGTGAGAGTTAATTCAATCAAGGAAACACTGCATGTGGGTGAAGGGCATATTGAAGAAGGATCAGCCGAGTGGTTCTTGTGGGAGAACAACTCCATTTGGCTCACTAACTTCACACACCATCAGGCATCCAAGCAGCTCTCAAGGAAACTCAGTTTTCACACTCTATGCTTAGTGCCCTTTGAGTGCATTATCTAGGAATGAACCTGGTAGAGCATCCCACACAAACGAATGCTCCACATGCGGGTTTCACATGCCACCAACTCCACATTCACAGGCAACTTCGGCGCCACAGCCGTTTTCAGATAGACCTCAATGCAAAGGCTCTAGACGCAAATATTGGTGTGGGGGATAATTCAATCAAGGAAACACTGCATGTTGGTGAAGGGCATATTGAAGAAGGATCAGCCGAGTGGTTCTTGTGGGAGAACAACACCATTTGGCTCACTAACTTCACACACCATCAGGCATCCAAGCAGCTCTCAAGGAAACTCAGTTTTCACACTCTATGCTTATTACCCTTTGAGTACCTAGGACTGAAATGAAGCTTGGTGAGCATCCCACACAAACGAATGCTCCACATTCGGGTTTCACATGCCACCAACTCCACATTCACAGGCAACTTCAGCGCCACAGCTGTTTTCAGATAGCCCTCAATGCAAAGGCTCTAGACGCAAATATTGGTGTGAAAGCTAATTCAATCAAGGAAACACTGCATGTGGGTGAAGGGCATATTGAAGAAGGATCAGCCGAGTGGTTCTTGTGGGAGAACAACTCCATTTGGCTCACTAACTTCACACACCATCAGGCTTCCAAGCAGCTCTCAAGGATACACAGTTTTCACACTCTATGCTTAGTGCCTTTGAGTGCCTAGGACTGAAATGAAGCTTGGTGAGCATCCCACACAAACGAATGCTCCACATGCGGGTTTCACATGCCACCAACTCCACATTCACAGGCAACTTCAGCGCCACAGCTGTTTTCAGATAGCCCTCAATGCAAAGGCTCTAGACGCAAATATTGGTGTGGGGGATAATTCAATCAAGGAAACACTGCATGTTGGTGAAGGGCATATTGAAGAAGGATCAGCCGAGTGGTTCTTGTGGGAGAACAACTCCATTTGGCTCACTAACTTCACACACCATCAGGCTTCCAAGCAGCTCTCAAGGAAACTCAGTTTTCACACTCTATGCTTAGTGCCCTTTGAGTGCCTAGGACTGAAATGAAGCTTGGTGAGCATCCCACACATACGAATGCTCCACATGCGGGTTTCACATGCCACCAACTCCACATCACAGGCAACTTCAGCGCCACAGCCGTTTACAGATAGCCCTCAATGCAAAGGCTCTAGGCGCAAATATTGGTGTGAGAGCTGATTCAATGAAGGAAACACTGCATGTTGGTGAAGGGCATATTGAAGAAGGATCAG
>NW_026699559.1:0-41624 GCF_030435755.1 Ochotona princeps
ATGCTCCACATGCGGGTTTCACATGCCACCAACTCCACATTCACAGGCAACTTCAGCGCCACAGCCGTTTTCAGATAGCCCTCAATGCAAAGGCTCTAGACGCAAATATTGGTGTGAGAGCTAATTCAATCAAGGAAACACTGCATGTTGGTGAAGGGCATATTGAAGAAGGATCAGCTGAGTGGTTCTTGTGGGAGAACAACTCCATTTGGCTCACTAACTTCACACACCATCAGGCTTCCAAGCAGCTCTCAAGGAAACTCAGTTTTCACACTCTATGCTTAGTGCCCTTTCAGTGCCTAAGACTGAAATGAAGCTTGGTCAGCATCCCACACAAACGAATGCTCCACATGCGGGTTTCACATGCCACCATCTCCACATTCCCAGGCAACTTCAGCGCCACAGCCGTTTTCAGATAGCCCTCAATGCAAAGGCTCTAGACGCAAATATTGGTGTGAGAGCTAATTCAATCAAGGAAACACTGCATTTTGGTGAAGGGCATATTGAAGAAGGATCAGCCGAGTGGTTCTTGTGGGAGAACAACTCCATTTGGCTCACTAACTTCACACACCATCAGGCTTCCAAGCAGCTCTCAAGGAAACTCAGTTTTCACACTCTATGCTTAGTGCCCTTTGTATGGCTAGGACTGAAATGAACCTGGTAGAGCACCCCGCACAAACGAATGCTCCACATGCGGGTTTCACATGCCACCAACTCCACATTCACAGGCAACTTCAGCGCCACAGCCGTTTTCAGATAGCCCTCAATGCAAAGGCTCTAGACGCAAATATTGGTGTGAGAGCTAATTCAATCAAGGAAACACTGCATGTTGGTGAAGGGCATATTGAAGAAGGATCAGCCGAGTGGTTCTTGTGGGAGAACAACTCCATTTGGCTCACTAACTTCACACACCATCAGGCTTCCAAGCAGCTCTCAAGGAAACTCAGTTTTCACACTCTATGCTTAGTGCCCTTTGTATGCCTAGGACTGAAATGAACCTGGTAGAGCATCCCACACAAACGAATGCTCCACATGCGGGTTTCACATGCCACCAACTCCACATTCACAGGCAACTTCAGCGCCACAGCCGTTTTCAGATAGCCCTCAATGCAAAGGCTCTAGACGCAAACATTGGTGTGAGAGCTAGTTCAATCAAGGAAACACTGCATGTTGGTGAAGGGCATATTGAAGAAGGATCAGCCGAGTGGTTCTTGTGGGAGAACAACTCCATTTGGCTCACTAACTTCACACACCATCAGGCTTCCAAGCAGCTCTCAAGGAAACTCAGTTTTCACACTCTATGCTTAGTGCCCTTTGTATGGCTAGGACTGAAATGAACCTGGTAGAGCATCCCACACAAACGAATGCTCCACATGCGGGTTTCACATGCCACCAACTCCACATTCACAGGCAACTTCAGCGCCACAGCCGTTTTCAGATAGCCCTCAATGCAAAGGCTCTAGACGCAAATATTGGTGTGAGAGCTAATTCAATCAAGGAAACACTGCATGTTGGTGAAGGGCATATTGAAGAAGGATCAGCCGAGTGGTTCTTGTGAGAGAACAACTCCATTTGGCTCACTAACTTCACACACCATCAGGCTTCCAAGCAGCTCTCAAGGAAACTCAGTTTTCACACTCTATGCTTAGTGCCCTTTGTATGGCTAGGACTGAAATGAACCTGGTAGAGCATCCCACACAAACGAATGCTCCACATGCGGGTTTCACATGCCACCAACTCCACATTCACAGGCAACTTCAGCGCCACAGCCGTTTTCAGATAGCCCTCAATGCAAAGGCTCTAGACGCAAATATTGGTGTGAGAGCTAATTCAATCAAGGAAACACTGCATGTTGGTGAAGGGCATATTGAAGAAGGATCAGCCGAGTGGTTCTTGTGGGAGAACAACTCCATTTGGCTCACTAACTTCACACACCATCAGGCTTCCAAGCAGCTCTCAAGGAAACTCAGTTTTCACACTCTATGCTTAGTGCCCTTTGAGTGCCTAGGACTGAAATGAAGCTTGGAGAGCATCCCACACAAACGAATGCTCCACATGCGGGTTTCACATGCCACCAACTCCACATTCACAGGCAACTTCAGATCCACAGCCGTTTTCAGATAGCCCTCAATGCAAAGGCTCTAGACGCAAATATTGGTGTGAGAGCTAATTCAATCAAGGAAACACTGCATGTTGGTGAAGGGCATATTGAAGAAGGATCAGCAGAGTGGTTCTTGTGGGAGAACAACTCCATTTGGCTCACTAACTTCACACACCATCAGGCTTCCAAGCAGCTCTCAAGGAAACTCAGTTTTTACACTCTATGCTTAGTGCCCTTTGAGTGCCTAGGACTGAAATGAAGCTTGGAGAGAATCACACACAAACGAATGCTCCACATGCGGGTTTCACATGCCACCAACTCCACATTCACAGGCAACTTCAGCGCCACAGCCGTTTTCAGATAGCCCTCAATGCAAAGGCTCTAGACGCAAATATTGGTGTGAGAGCTAATTCAATCAAGGAAACACTGCATGTTGGTGAAGGGCATATTGAAGAAGAATCAGCCGAGTGGTTCTTGTGGGAGAACAACTCCATTTGGCTCACTAACTTCACACACCATCAGGCTTCCAAGCAGCTCTCAAGGAAACTCAGTTTTCACACTCTATGCTTAGTTGTCTTTGTGTGCCTAGGACTGAAATGAAGCTTGGTCAGCATCCCACACAAACGAATGCTCCACATGCGGGTTTCACATGCCACCAACTCCACATTCACAGGCAACTTAAGCGCCACAGCTGTTTTCAGATAGCCCTCAATGCAAAGGCTCTAGACGCAAATATTGGTGTGAGAGCTAATTCAATCAAGGAAACACTGCATGTTGGTGAAGGGCATATTGAAGAAGGATCAGCCGAGTGGTTCTTGTGGGAGAACAACTCCATTTGGCTCACTAACTTCACACACCATCAGGCTTCCAAGCAGCTCTCAAGGAAACTCAGTTTTCACACTCTATGCTTAGTGCCCTTTGAGTGCCTAGGACTGAAATGAAGGTTGGTCAGCATCCCACACAAACGAATGCTCCACATGCGGGTTTCACATGCCACCAACTCCACATTCACAGGCAACTTCAGCGCCACAGCCGTTTTCAGATAGCCCTCAATGCAAAGGCTCTAGACGCAAATATTGGTGTGAGAGCTAATTCAATCAAGGCAACACTGCATGTTGGTGAAGGGCATATTGAAGAAGGATCAGCCGAGTGGTTCTTGTGGGAGAACAACTCCATTTGGCTCACTAACTTCACACACCATCAGGCTTCCAAGCAGCTCTCAAGGAAACTCAGTTTTTACACTCTATGTTTAGTGCCCTTTGAGTGCATTATCTAGGAATGAACCTGGTAGAGCATCCCACACAAACGAATGCTCCACATGCGGGTTTCACATGCCACCAACTCCACATTCACAGGCAACTTCAGCGCCACAGCCGTTTTCAGATAGCCCTCAATGCAAAGGCTCTAGACGCAAATATTGGTGTGAGAGCTAATTCAATCAAGGAAACACTGCATGTTGGTGAAGAGCATATTGAAGAAGGATCAGCAGAGTGGTTCTTGTGGGAGAACAACTCCATTTGGCTCACTAACTTCACACACCATCAGGCTTCCAAGCAGCTCTCAAGGAAACTCAGTTTTCACACTCTATGCTTAGTGCCCTTTGAGTGCCTAAGACTGAAATGAAGCTTGGTCAGCATCCCACACAAACGAATGCTCCACATGCGGGTTTCACATGCCACCAACTCCACATTCACAGGCAACTTCAGCGCCACAGCCGTTTTCAGATAGCCCTTAATGCAAAGGCTCTAGACGCAAATATTGGTGTGAGAGCTAATTCAATCAAGGAAACACTGCATGTTGGTGAAGGGCATATTGAAGAAGGATCAGCCGAGTGGTTCTTGTGGGAGAACAACTCCATTTGGCTCACTAACTTCACACACCATCAGGCTTCCAAGCAGCTCTCAAGGAAACTCAGTTTTCACACTCTATGCTTAGTGCCCTTTCAGTGCCTAAGACTGAAATGAAGCTTGGTCAGCATCCCACACAAACGAATGCTCCACATGCGGGTTTCACATGCCACCATCTCCACATTCACAGGCAACTTCAGCGCCACAGCCGTTTTCAGATAGCCCTCAATGCAAAGGCTCTAGACGCAAATATTGGTGTGAGAGCTAATTCAATCAAGGAAACACTGCATTTTGGTGAAGGGCATATTGAAGAAGGATCAGCCGAGTGGTTCTTGTGGGAGAACAACTCCATTTGGCTCACTAACTTCACACACCATCAGGCTTCCAAGCAGCTCTCAAGGAAACTCAGTTTTCACACTCTATGCTTAGTGCCCTTTGTATGGCTAGGACTGAAATGAACCTGGTAGAGCACCCCGCACAAACGAATGCTCCACATGCGGGTTTCACATGCCACCAACTCCACATTCACAGGCAACTTCAGCGCCACAGCCGTTTTCAGATAGCCCTCAATGCAAAGGCTCTAGACGCAAATATTGGTGTGAGAGCTAATTCAATCAAGGAAACACTGCATGTTGGTGAAGGGCATATTGAAGAAGGATCAGCCGAGTGGTTCTTGTGGGAGAACAACTCCATTTGGCTCACTAACTTCACACACCATCAGGCTTCCAAGCAGCTCTCAAGGAAACTCAGTTTTCACACTCTATGCTTAGTGCCCTTTGTATGGCTAGGACTGAAATGAACCTGGTAGAGCATCCCACACAAACGAATGCTCCACATGCGGGTTTCACATGCCACCAACTCCACATTCACAGGCAACTTCAGCGCCACAGCCGTTTTCAGATAGCCCTCAATGCAAAGGCTCTAGACGCAAATATTGGTGTGAGAGCTAATTCAATCAAGGAAACACTGCATGTTGGTGAAGGGCATATTGAAGAAGGATCAGCCGAGTGGTTCTTGTGGGAGAACAACTCCATTTGGCTCACTAACTTCACACACCGTCAGGCTTCCAAGCAGCTCTCAAGGAAACTCAGTTTTCACACTCTATGCTTAGTGCCCTTTGTATGGCTAGGACTGAAATGAACCTGGTAGAGCATCCCACACAAACGAATGCTCCACATGCGGGTTTCACATGCCACCAACTCCACATTCACAGGCAACTTCAGCGCCACAGCCGTGTTCAGATAGCCCTCAATGCAAAGGCTCTAGACGCAAATATTGGTGTGAGAGCTAATTCAATCAAGGAAACACTGCATGTTGGTGAAGGGCATATTGAAGAAGGATCAGCCGAGTGGTTCTTGTGGGAGAACAACTCCATTTGGCTCACTAACTTCACACACCATCAGGCTTCCAAGCAGCTCTCAAGGAAACTCAGTTTTCACACTCTATGCTTAGTGCCCTTTGTATGGCTAGGACTGAAATGAACCTGGTAGAGCATCCCACACAAACGAATGCTCCACATGCGGGTTTCACATGCCACCAACTCCACATTCACAGGCAACTTCAGCGCCACAGCCGTTTTCAGATAGCCCTCAAAGCAAAGGCTCTAGACGGAAATATTGGTGTGAGAGCTAATTCAATCAAGGAAACACTGCATGTTAGTGAAGGGCATATTGAAGAAGAATCAGCAGAGTGGTTCTTGTGGGAGAACAACTCCATTTGGCTCACTAACTTCACACACCATCAGGCTTCCAAGCAGCTCTCAAGGAAACTCAGTTTTCACACTCTATGCTTAGTGCTCTTTGTGTGCCTAGGACTGAAATGAAGCTTGGTCAGCATCCCACACAAACGAATGCTCCACATGCGGGTTTCACATGCCACCAACTCCACATTCACAGGCAACTTCAGCGCCACAGCCATTTTCAGATAGCCCTCAAAGCAAAGGCTCTAGACGCAAATATTGGTGTGAGAGCTAATTCAATCAAGGAAACACTGCATGTTGGTGAAGGGATATTGAAGAAGGATCAGCCGAGTGGTTCTTGTGGGAGAACAACTCAATTTGGCTCACTAACTTCACACACCATCAGGCTTTCAAGCAGCTCTCAAGGAAACTCAGTTTTCACACTCTATGCTTAGTGAACTTTGTATGGCTAGGACTGAAATGAACCTGGTAGAGCATCCCACACAAACGAATGCTCCACATGCGAGTTTCACATGCCACCAACTCCACATTCACAGGCAACTTCAGCGCCACAGCCGTTTTCAGATAGCCCTCAATGCAAAGGCTCTAGACGCAAATATTGGTGTGAGAGCTAATTCAATCAAGGAAACACTGCATGTTGGTGAAGGGCATATTGAAGAAGAATCAGCCGAGTGGTTCTTGTGGGAGAACAACTCCATTTGGCTCACTAACTTCACACACCATCAGGCTTCCAAGCAGCTCTCAAGGAAACTCAGTTTTCACACTCTATGCTTAGTGCCCTTTCAGTGCCTAAGACTGAAATGAAGCTTGGTCAGCATCCCACACAAACGAATGCTCCACATGCGGGTTTCACATGCCACCATCTCCACATTCACAGGCAACTTCAGCGCCACAGCCGTTTTCAGATAGCCCTCAATGCAAAGGCTCTAGACGCAAATATTGGTGTGAGAGCTAATTCAATCAAGGAAACACTGCATTTTGGTGAAGGGCATATTGAAGAAGGATCAGCCGAGTGGTTCTTGTGGGAGAACAACTCAATTTGGCTCACTAACTTCACACACCATCAGGCTTCCAAGCAGCTCTCAAGGAAACTCAGTTTTCACACTCTATGCTTAGTGCCCTTTGTATGGCTAGGACTGAAATGAACCTGGTAGAGCATCCCACACAAACGAATGCTCCACATGCGGGTTTCACATGCCACCAACTCCACATTCACAGGCAACTTCAGCGCCACAGCCGTTTTCAGATAGCCCTCAAAGCAAAGGCTCTAGACGGAAATATTGGTGTGAGAGCTAATTCAATCAAGGAAACACTGCATGTTAGTGAAGGGCATATTGAAGAAGAATCAGCAGAGTGGTTCTTGTGGGAGAACAACTCCATTTGGCTCACTAACTTCACACACCATCAGGCTTCCAAGCAGCTCTCAAGGAAACTCAGTTTTAACACTCTATGCTTAGTGCTGTTTGTGTGCCTAGGACTGAAATGAAGCTTGGTCAGCATCCCACACAAACGAATGCTCCACATGCGGGTTTCACATGCCACCAACTCCACATTCACAGGCAACTTCAGCGCCACAGCCATTTTCAGATAGCCCTCAAAGCAAAGGCTCTAGACGCAAATATTGGTGTGAGAGCTAATTCAATCAAGGAAACACTGCATGTTGGTGAAGGGGATATTGAAGAAGGATCAGCCGAGTGGTTCTTGTGGGAGAACAACTCCATTTGGCTCACTAACTTCACACACCATCAGGCTTCCAAGCAGCTCTCAAGGAAACTCAGTTTTCACACTCTATGCTTAGTGCCCTTTGAGTGCATTATCTAGGAATGAACCTGGTAGAGCATCCCACACAAAGAATGCTCCACATGCGGGTTTCACATGCCACCAACTCCACATTCACAGGCAACTTCAGCGCCACAGCCATCTTCAGATAGCCTTCAATGCAAAGGCTCTAGACACAAATATTGGTGTGAGAGCTAATTCAATCAAGGAAACACTGCATGTTGGTGAAGGGCATATTGAAGAAGGATCAGCCGAGTGGTTCTTGTGGGAGAACAACTCCATTTGCCTCACTAACTTCACACACCATCAGGCTTCCAAGCAGCTCTCAAGGAAACTCAGTTTTCACACTCTATGCTTAGTGCCCTTTGAGTGCATTATCTAGGAATGAACCTGGTAGAGCATCCCACACAAACGAAGGCTCCACATGCGGGTTTCACATGCCACCAACTCCACATTCACAGGCAACTTCAGCACCATAGCCATTTTCAGATAGCCCTCAATGCAAAGGCTCTAGATGCAAATATTGGTGTGAGAGCTAATTCAATCAAGGAAACACTGCATGTTGGTGAAGGGCATATTGAAGAAGGATCAGCCGAGTGGTTCTTGTGGGAGAACAACTCCATTTGGCTCACTAACTTCACACACCATCAGGCTTCCAAGCAGCTCTCAAGGAAACTCAGTTTTCACACTCTATGCTTAGTGCCCTTTGTATGGCTAGGACTGAAATGAACCTGGTAGAGCATCCCACACAAACGAATGCTCCACATGCGGGTTTCACATGCCACCAACTCCACATTCACAGGCAACTTCAGCGCCACAGCCGTTTTCAGATAGCCCTCAAAGCAAAGGCTCTAGACGGAAATATTGGTGTGAGAGCTAATTCAATCAAGGAAACACTGCATGTTAGTGAAGGGCATATTGAAGAAGAATCAGCAGAGTGGTTCTTGTGGGAGAACAACTCCATTTGGCTCACTAACTTCACACACCATCAGGCTTCCAAGCAGCTCTCAAGGAAACTCAGTTTTCACACTCTATGCTTAGTGCTCTTTGTGTGCCTAGGACTGAAATGAAGCTTGGTCAGCATCCCACACAAACGAGTGCTCCACATGCGGGTTTCACATGCCACCAACTCCACATTCACACTCAACTTCAGCGCCACAGCCATTTTCAGATAGCCCTCAATGCAAAGGCTCTAGACGCAAATATTGGTGTGAGAGCTAATTCAATCAAGGAAACACTGCATGTTGGTGAAGGGCATATTGAGGAAGGATCAGCCGAGTGGTTCTTGTGGGAGAACAACTCCATTTGGCTCACTAACTTCACACACCATCAGGCTTCCAAGCAGCTCTCAAGGAAACTCAGTTTTAACACTCTATGCTTAGTGCCCTTTGAGTGCCTAGGACTGAAATGTAGCTTGGTCAGCATCCCACACAAACGAATGCTCCACATGCGGGTTTCACATGCCACCAACTCCACATTCACACTCAACTTCAGCGCCACAGCCATTTTCAGATAGCCCTCAATGCAAAGGCTCTAGACGCAAATATTGGTGTGAGAGCTAATTCAATCAAGGAAACACTGCATGTTGGTGAAGGGCATATTGAAGAAGGATCAGCCGAGTGGTTCTTGTGGGAGAACAACTCCATTTGGCTCACTAACTTCACACACCATCAGGCTTCCAAGCAGCTCTCAAGGAAACTCAGTTTTCACACTCTATGCTTAGTGCCCTTTGAGTGCATTATCTAGGAATGAACCTGGTAGAGCATCCCACACAAACGAATGCTCCACATGCGGGTTTCACATGCCACCAACTCCACATTCACAGGCAACTTCAGCGCCACAGCCGTTTTCAGATAGCCATCAATGCAAAGGCTCTAGACGCAAATATTGGTGTGAGAGCTAATTCAATCAAGGAAACACTGCATGTTGGTGAAGGGCATATAGAAGAAGGATCAGCCGAGTGGTTCTTGTGGGAGAACAACTCCATTTGGCTCACTAACTTCACACACCATCAGGCTTCCAAGCAGCTCTCAAGGAAACTCAGTTTTAACACTCTATGCTTAGTGCCACTTGAGTGCCTAGGACTGAAATGAAGCTTGGTCAGCATCCCACACAAACGAATGCTCCACATACGGGTTTCACATGCCACCAACTCCACATTCACAGTCAACTTCAGCGCCATAGCCGTTTTCAGATAGCCCTCAATGCAAAGGCTCTAGACGCAAATATTGGTGTGAGAGCTAATTCAATCAAGGAAACACTGCATGTTGGTGAAGGGCATATTGAAGAAGAATCAGCCGAGTGGTTCTTGTGGGAGAACAACTCCATTTGGCTCACTAACTTCACACACCATCAGGCTTCCAAGCAGCTCTCAAGGAAACTCAGTTTTCACACTCTATGCTTAGTGCCCTTTGAGTGCATTATCTAGGAATGAACCTGGTAGAGCATCCCACACAAAGAATGCTCCACATGCGGGTTTCACATGCCACCAACTCCACATTCACAGGCAACTTCAGCGCCACAGCCATTTTCAGATAGCCTTCAATGCAAAGGCTCTAGACACAAATATTGGTGTGAGAGCTAATTCAATCAAGGAATCACTGCATGTTGGTGAAGGGCATATTGAAGAAGGATCAGCCGAGTGGTTCTTGTGGGAGAACAACTCTATTTGCCTCACTAACTTCACACACCATCAGGCTTCCAAGCAGCTCTCAAGGAAACTCAGTTTTCACACTCTATGCTTAGTGCCCTTTGAGTGCATTATCTAGGAATGAACCTGGTAGAGCATCCCACACAAACGAAGGCTCCACATGCGGGTTTCACATGCCACCAACTCCACATTCACAGGCAACTTCAGCACCATAGCCATTTTCAGATAGCCCTCAATGCAAAGGCTCTAGATGCAAATATTGGTGTGAGAGCTAGTTCAATCAAGGAAACACTGCATGTTGGTGAAGGGCATATTGAAGAAGGATCAGCCGAGTGGTTCTTGTGGGAGAACAACTCCATTTGGCTCACTAACTTCACACACCATCAGGCTTCCAAGCAGCTCTCAAGGAAACTCAGTTTTCACACTCTATGCTTAGTGCCCTTTGAGTGCCTAGGACTGAAATGAAGCTTGGTCAGCATCCCACACAAACGAATGCTCCACATGCGGGTTTCACATGCAACCAACTCAACATTCACAGGCAACTTCAGCGCCACAGCCATTTTCAGATAGCCCTCAATGCAAAGGCTCTAGACGCAAATATTGGTGTGAGAGCTAATTCAATCAAGGAAACACTGCATGTTGGTGAAGGGCATATTGAAGAAGGATCAGCCGAGTGGTTCTTGTGGGAGAACAACTCCATTTGGCTCACTAACGTCACACACCATCAGGCTTCCAAGCAGCTCTCAAGGAAACTCAGTTTTCACACTCTATGCTTAGTGCCCTTTGAGTTCATTATCTAGGAATGAACCTGGTAGAGCATCCCACACAAACGAAGGCTCCACATGCGGGTTTCACATGCCACCAACTCCACATTCACAGGCAACTTCAGCACCATAGCCGTTTTCAGATAGCCCTCAATGCAAAGGCTCTAGACGCAAATATTGGTGTGAGAGCTAATTCAATCAAGGAAACACTGCATGTTGGTGAAGGGCATATTGAAGAAGGATCAGCCGAGTGGTTCTTGTGGGAGAACAACTCCATTTGGCTCACTAACTTCACACACCATCAGGCTTCCAAGCAGCTCTCAAGGAAACTCAGTTTTAACACTCTATGCTTAGTGCCCTTTGAGTGCCTAGGACTGAAATGAAGCTTGGTCAGCATCCCACACAAACGAATGCTCCACATGCGGGTTTCACATGCCACCAACTCCACATTCTCAGGCAACTTCAGCGCCACAGCCGTTTTCAGATAGCCCTCAATGCAAAGGCTCTAGACGCAAATATTGGTGTGAGAGCTAATTCAATCAAGGAAACACTGCATGTTGGTGAAGGGCATATTGAAGAAGGATCAGCCGAGTGGTTCTTGTGGGAGAACAACTCCATTTGGCTCACTAACGTCACACACCATCAGGCTTCCAAGCAGCTCTCAAGCAAACTCAGTTTTCACACTCTATGCTTAGTGCTCTTTGTGTGCCTAGGACTGAAATGAAGCTTGGTCAGCATCCCACACAAACGAATGCTCCACATGCGGGTTTCACATGCCACCAACTCCACATTCACAGGCAACTTCAGCGCCACAGCCATTTTCAGATAGCCCTCAATGCAAAGGCTCTAGACACAAATATTGGTGTGAGAGCTAATTCAATCAAGGAAACACTGCATGTTGGTGAAGGGCATATTGAAGAAGGATCAGCCGAGTGGTTCTTGTGGGAGAACAACTCCATTTGGCTCACTAACTTCACACACCATCAGGCTTCCAAGCAGCTCTCAAGGAAACTCAGTTTTCACACTCTATGCTTAGTGCCCTTTGAGTGCATTATCTAGGAATGAACCTGGTAGAGCATCCCACACAAACGAATGCTCCACATGCGGGTTTCACATGCCACCAACTCCACATTCACAGGCAACTTCAGCGCCACAGCCGTTTTCAGATAGCCATCAATGCAAAGGCTCTAGACGCAAATATTGGTGTGAGAGCTAATTCAATCAAGGAAACACTGCATGTTGGTGAAGGGCATATTGAAGAAGGATCAGCCGAGTGGTTCTTGTGGGAGAACAACTCCATTTGGCTCACTAACTTCACACACCATCAGGCTTCCAAGCAGCTCTCAAGGAAACTCAGTTTTCACACTCTATGCTTAGTGCCCTTTCTTTGGCTGCGACTGAAATGAACCTGGTAGAGCATCCCACACAAACGAATGCTCCACATGGGGGTTTCACATGCCACCAACTCCACATTCACAGGCAACTTCAGCGCCACAGCCGTTTTCAGATAGCCCTCAATGCAAAGGCTCTAGACGCAAATATTGGTGTGAGAGCTAATTCAATCAAGGAAACACTGCATGTTGGTGAAGGGCATATTGAAGAAGGAACAGCCGAGTGGTTCTTGTGGGAGAACAACTCCATTTGGCTCACTAACGTCACACACCATCAGGCTTTCAAGCAGCTCTCAAGGAAACTCAGTTTTCACACTCTATGCTTAGTGAACTTTGTATGGCTAGGACTGAAATGAACCTGGTAGAGCATCCCACACAAACGAATGCTCCACATGCGGGTTTCACATGCCACCAACTCCACATTCACAGGCAACTTCAGCGCCACAGCCGTTTTCAGATAGCCCTCAATGCAAAGGCTCTAGACGCAAATATTGGTGTGAGAGCTAATTCAATCAAGGAAACACTGCATGTTGGTGAAGGGCATATTGAAGAAGAATCAGCCGAGTGGTTCTTGTGGGAGAACAACTCCATTTGGCTCACTAACGTCACACACCATCAGGCTTCCAAGCAGCTCTCAAGGAAACTCAGTTTTCACACTCTATGCTTAGTGCCCTTTGAGTGCATTATCTAGGAATGAACCTGGTAGAGCATCCCACACAAACGAATGCTCCACATGCGGGTTTCACATGCCACCAACTCCACATTCAGAGGCAACTTCAGCGCCACAGCCGTTTTCAGATAGCCCTCAAAGCAAAGGCTCTAGACGGAAATATTGGTGTGAGAGCTAATTCACTCAAGGAAACACTGCATGTTAGTGAAGGGCATATTGAAGAAGAATCAGCCGAGTGGTTCTTGTGGGAGAACAACTCCATTTGGCTCACTAACTTCACACACCATCAGGCTTCCAAGCAGCTCTCAAGGAAACTCAGTTTTAACACTCTATGCTTAGTGCTCTTTGTTTGCCTAGGACTGAAATGAAGCTTGGTCAGCATCCCACACAAACGAATGCTCCACATGCGGGTTTCACATGCCACCAACTCCACATTCACAGGCAACTTCAGCGCCACAGCCGTTTTCAGATAGCCCTCAATGCAAAGGCTCTAGACGCAAATATTGGTGTGAGAGCTAATTCAATCAAGGAAACACTGCATGTTGGTGAAGGGCATATTGAAGAAGGATCAGCTGAGTGGTTCTTGTGAGAGAACAACTCCATTTGGCTCACTAACTTCACACACCATCAGGCTTCCAAGCAGCTCTCAAGGAAACTCAGTTTTCACACTCTATGCTTAGTGCCCTTTCTTTGGCTGCGACTGAAATGAACCTGGTAGAGCATCCCACACTAACGAATGCTCCACATGGGGGTTTCACATGCCACCAACTCCACATTCACAGGCAACTTCAGCGCCACAGCCGTTTTCAGATAGCCCTCAATGCAAAGGCTCTAGACGCAAATATTGGTGTGAGAGCTAATTCAATCAAGGAAACACTGCATGTTGGTGAAGGGGATATTGAAGAAGGATCAGCCGAGTGGTTCTTGTGGGAGAACAACTTCATTTGGCTCACTAACTTCACACACCATCAGGCTTTCAAGCAGCTCTCAAGGAAACTCAGTTTTCACACTCTATGCTTAGTGAATTTGTATGGCTAGGACTGAAATGAACCTGGTAGAGCATCCCACACAAACGAATGCTCCACATGCGGGTTTCACATGCCACCAACTCCACATTCACAGGCAACTTCAGCGCCACAGCCATTTTCAGATAGCCTTCAATGCAAAGGCTCTAGACGCAAATATTGGTGTGAGAGCTAATTCAATCAAGGAAACACTGCATGTTGGTGAAGGGCATATTGAAGAAGGATCAGCCGAGTGGTTCTTGTGGGAGAACAACTCTATTTGCCTCACTAACTTCACACACCATCAGGCTTCCAAGCAGCTCTCAAGGAAACTCAGTTTTCACACTCTATGCTTAGTGCCCTTTGAGTGCATTATCTAGGAATGAACCTGGTAGAGCATCCCACACAAACGAATGCTCCACATGCGGGTTTCACATGCCACCAACTCCACATTCACAGGCAACTTCAGCGCCACAGCCGTTTTCAGATAGCCTTCAATGCAAAGGCTCTAGACGCAAATATTGGTGTGAGAGCTAATTCAATCAAGGAAACACTGCATGTTGGTGAAGGGCATATTGAAGAAGGATCAGCCGAGTGGTTCTTGTGGGAGAACAACTCCATTTGGCTCACTAACGTCACACACCATCAGGCTTCCAAGCAGCTCTCAAGGAAACTCAGTTTTCACACTCTATGCTTAGTGCCCTTTGAGTGCATTATCTAGGAATGAACCTGGTAGAGCATTCCACACAAACGAATGCTCCACATGCGGGTTTCACATGCCACCAACTCCACATTCACAGGCAACTTCAGCGCCACAGCCGTTTTCAGATAGCCCTCAATGCAAAGGCTCTAGACGCAAATATTGGTGTGAGAGCTAATTCAATCAAGGAAACACTGCATGTTAGTGAAGGGCATATTGAAGAAGAATCAGCCGAGTGGTTCTTGTGGGAGAACAACTCCATTTGGCTCACTAACTTCACACACCATCAGGCTTCCAAGCAGCTCTCAAGGAAACTCAGTTTTAACACTCTATGCTTAGTGCTCTTTGTGTGCCTAGGACTGAAAAGAAGCTTGGTCAGCATCTCACACAAACGAATGCTCCACATGCGGGTTTCACATGCCACCAACTCCACATTCACAGGCAACTTCAGCGCCACAGCCGTTTTCAGATAGCCCTCAAAGCAAAGGCTCCAGACGCAAATATTGGTGTGAGAGCTAATTCAATCAAGGAAACACTGCATGTTGGTGAAGGGGATATTGAAGAAGGATCAGCCGAGTGGTTCTTGTGGGAGAACAACTCCATTTGGCTCACTAACTTCACACACCATCAGGCTTTCAAGCAGCTCTCAAGGAAACTCAGTTTTCACACTCTATGCTTAGTGAACTTTGTATGGCTAGGACTGAAATGAACCTGGTAGAGCATCCCACACAAATGAATGCTCCACATGCGAGTTTCACATGCCACCAACTCCACATTCACAGGCAACTTCAGCGCCACAGCCGTTTTCAGATAGCCCTCAATGCAAAGGCTCTAGACGCAAATATTGGTGTGAGAGCTAATTCAATCAAGGAAACACTGCATGTTGGTGAAGGGCATATTGAAGAAGAATCAGTTGAGTGGTTCTTGTGGGAGAACAACTCCATTTGGCTCACTAACTTCACACACCATCAGGCTTCCAAGCAGCTCTCAAGGAAACTCAGTTTTCACAATCTATGTTTAGTGCCCTTTGAGTGCATTATCTAGGAATGAACCTGGTAGAGCATCCCACACAAACGAATGCTCCACATGCGGGTTTCACATGCCACGAACTCCACATTCACAGGCAACTTCAGCGCCACAGCCATTTTCAGATAGCCTTCAATGCAAAGGCTCTAGACGCAAATATTGGTGTGAGAGCTAATTCAATCAAGGAAACACTGCATGTTGGTGAAGGGCATATTGAAGAAGGATCAGCCGAGTGGTTCTTGTGGGAGAACAACTCTATTTGCCTCACTAACTTCACACACCATCAGGCTTCCAAGCAGCTCTCAAGGAAACTCAGTTTTCACACTCTATGCTTAGTGCCCTTTGAGTGCATTATCTAGGAATGAAACTGGTAGAGCATCCCACACAAACGAAGGCTCCACATGCGGGTTTCACATGCCACCAACTCCACATTCACAGGCAACTTCAGCACCATAGCCGTTTTCAGATAGCCCTGAAAGCAAAGGCTCTAGACGCAAATATTGGTGTGAGAGCTAATTCAATCAAGGAAACACTGCATGTTGGTGAAGGGCATATTGAAGAAGGATCAGCCGAGTGGTTCTTGTGGGAGAACAACTCCATTTGGCTCACTAACTTCACACACCATCAGGCTTCCAAGCAGCTCTCAAGGAAACTCAGTTTTCACACTCTATGCTTAGTGCCCCTTGAGTGCCTAGGACTGAAATGAAGCTTGGTCAGCATCCCACACAAACGAATGCTCCACATGCGGGTTTCACATGCCACCAACTCCACATTCACAGGCAACTTCAGCGCCACAGCCGTTTTCAGATAGCCCTCAATGCAAAGGCTCTAGACGCAAATATTGGTGTGAGAGCTAATTCAATCAAGGAAACACTGCATGTTGGTGAAGGGCATATTGAAGAAGGATCAGCCGAGTGGTTCTTGTGAGAGAACAACTCCATTTGGCTCACTAACTTCACACACCATCAGGCTTCCAAGCAGCTCTCAAGGAAACTCAGTTTTCACACTCTATGCTTAGTGCCCTTTCTTTGGCTGCGACTGAAATGAACCTGGTAGAGCATCCCACACAAACGAATGCTCCACATGGGGGTTTCACATGCCACCAACTCCACATTCACAGGCAACTTCAGCGCCACAGCCGTTTTCAGATAGCCCTCAATGCAAAGGCTCTAGACGCAAATATTGGTGTGAGAGCTAATTCAATCAAGGAAACACTGCATGTTGGTGAAGGGGATATTGAAGAAGGATCAGCCGAGTGGTTCTTGTGGGAGAACAACTTCATTTGGCTCACTAACTTCACACACCATCAGGCTTTCAAGCAGCTCTCAAGGAAACTCAGTTTTCACACTCTATGCTTAGTGAATTTGTATGGCTAGGACTGAAATGAACCTTGTAGAGCATCCCACACAAACGAATGCTCCACATGCGGGTTTCACATGCCACCAACTCCACATTCACAGGCAACTTCAGCGCCACAGCCATTTTCAGATAGCCTTCAATGCAAAGGCTCTAGACGCAAATATTGGTGTGAGAGCTAATTCAATCAAGGAAACACTGCATGTTGGTGAAGGGCATATTGAAGAAGGATCAGCCGAGTGGTTCTTGTGGGAGAACAACTCTATTTGCCTCACTAACTTCACACACCATCAGGATTCCAAGCAGCTCTCAAGGAAACTCAGTTTTCACACTCTATGCTTAGTGCCCTTTGAGTGCATTATCTAGGAATGAACCTGGTAGAGCATCCCACACAAACGAATGCTCCACATGCGGGTTTCACATGCCACCAACTCCACATTCACAGGCAACTTCAACGCCACAGCCATTTTCAGATAGCCTTCAATGCAAAGGCTCTAGACGCAAATATTGGTGTGAGAGCTAATTCAATCAAGGAAACACTGCATGTTGGTGAAGGGCATATTGAAGAAGGATCAGCCGAGTGGTTCTTGTGGGAGAACAACTCCATTTGGCTCACTAACGTCACACACCATCAGGCTTCCAAGCAGCTCTCAAGGAAACTCAGTTTTCACACTCTATGCTTAGTGCCCTTTGAGTGCATTATCTAGGAATGAACCTGGTAGAGCATTCCACACAAACGAATGCTCCACATGCGGGTTTCACATGCCACCAACTCCACATTCACAGGCAACTTCAGCGCCACAGCCGTTTTCAGATAGCCCTCAATGCAAAGGCTCTAGACGCAAATATTGGTGTGAGAGCTAATTCAATCAAGGAAACACTGCATGTTAGTGAAGGGCATATTGAAGAAGAATCAGCAGAGTGGTTCTTGTGGGAGAACAACTCCATTTGGCTCACTAACTTCACACACCATCAGGCTTCCAAGCAGCTCTCAAGGAAACTCAGTTTTAACACTCTATGCTTAGTGCTCTTTGTGTGCCTAGGACTGAAAAGAAGCTTGGTAAGCATCCCACACAAACGAATGCTCCACATGCGGGTTTCACATGCCACCAACTCCACATTCACAGGCAACTTCAGCGCCACAGCCGTTTTCAGATAGCCCTCAAAGCAAAGGCTCCAGACGCAAATATTGGTGTGAGAGCTAATTCAATCAAGGAAACACTGCATGTTGGTGAAGGGGATATTGAAGAAGGATCAGCCGAGTGGTTCTTGTGGGAGAACAACTCCATTTGGCTCACTAACTTCGCACACCATCAGGCTTTCAAGCAGCTCTCAAGGAAACTCAGTTTTCACACTCTATGCTTAGTGAACTTTGTATGGCTAGGACTGAAATGAACCTGGTAGAGCATCCCACACAAATGAATGCTCCACATGCGAGTTTCACATGCCACCAACTCCACATTCACAGGCAACTTCAGCGCCACAGCCGTTTTCAGATAGCCCTCAATGCAAAGGCTCTAGACGCAAATATTGGTGTGAGAGCTAATTCAATCAAGGAAACACTGCATGTTGGTGAAGGGCATATTGAAGAAGAATCAGTTGAGTGGTTCTTGTGGGAGAACAACTCCATTTGGCTCACTAACTTCACACACCATCAGGCTTCCAAGCAGCTCTCAAGGAAACTCAGTTTTCACAATCTATGTTTAGTGCCCTTTGAGTGCATTATCTAGGAATGAACCTGGTAGAGCATCCCACACAAACGAATGCTCCACATGCGGGTTTCACATGCCACCAACTCCACATTCACAGGCAACTTCAGCGCCACAGCCATTTTCAGATAGCCTTCAATGCAAAGGCTCTAGACGCAAATATTGGTGTGAGAGCTAATTCAATCAAGGAAACACTGCATGTTGGTGAAGGGCATATTGAAGAAGGATCAGCCGAGTGGTTCTTGTGGGAGAACAACTCTATTTGCCTCACTAACTTCACACACCATCAGGCTTCCAAGCAGCTCTCAAGGAAACTCAGTTTTCACACTCTATGCTTAGTGCCCTTTGAGTGCATTATCTAGGAATGAAACTGGTAGAGCATCCCACACAAACGAAGGCTCCACATGCGGGTTTCACATGCCACCAACTCCACATTCACAGGCAACTTCAGCACCATAGCCGTTTTCAGATAGCCCTCAAAGCAAAGGCTCTAGACGCAAATATTGGTGTGAGAGCTAATTCAATCAAGGAAACACTGCATGTTGGTGAAGGGCATATTGAAGAAGGATCAGCCGAGTGGTTCTTGTGGGAGAACAACTCCATTTGGCTCACTAACTTCACACACCATCAGGCTTCCAAGCAGCTCTCAAGGAAACTCAGTTTTCACACTCTATGCTTAGTGAACTTTGTATGGCTAGGACTGAAATGAAGCTTGGTCAGCATCCCACACAAACGAATGCTCCACATGCGGGTTTCACATGCCACCAACTCCACATTCACAGGCAACTTCAGCGCCACAGCCATTTTCAGATAGCCCTCAATGCAAAGCCTCTAGACACAAATATTGGTGTGAGAGCTAATTCAATCAAGGAAACACTGCATGTTGGTGAAGGGCATATTGAAGAAGGATCAGCCGAGTGGTTCTTGTGGGAGAACAACTCCATTTGGCTCACTAACTTCACACACCATCAGGCTTCCAAGCAGCTCTCAAGGAAACTCAGTTTTCACACTCTATGCTTAGTGCCCTTTGAGTGCATTATCTAGGAAAGAACCTGGTAGAGCATCCCACACAAACGAATGCTCCACATGCGGGTTTCACATGCCACCAACTCCACATTCACAGGCAACTTCAGCGCCACAGCCGTTTTCAGATAGCCCTCAATGCAAAGGCTCTAGACGCAAATATTGGTGTGAGAGCTAATTCAATCAAGGAAACACTGCATGTTGGTGAAGGGCATATTGAAGAAGGATCAGCCAAGTGGTTCTTGTGGGAGAACAACTCCATTTGGCTCACTAACTTCACACACCATCAGGCTTCCAAGCAGCTCTCAAGGAAACTCAGTTTTCACACTATATGCTTAGTGCCACTTGAGTGCCTGTTAGTGAAATGAAGCTTGGTCAGCATCCCACACAAACGAATGCTCCACATACGGGTTTCACATGCCACCAACTCCACATTCACAGTCAACTTCAGCGCCACAGCCGTTTTCAGATAGCCATCAATGCAAAGGCTCTAGACGCAAATATTGGTGTGAGAGCTAATTCAATCAAGGAAACACTGCATGTTGGTGAAGGGCATATTGAAGAAGGATCAGCCGAGTGGTTCTTGTGGGAGAACAACTCCATTTGGCTCACTAACTTGACACACCATCAGGCTTCCAAGCAGCTCTCAAGGAAACTCAGTTTTCACACTCTATGCTTAGTGCCCTTTCTTTGGCTGCGACTGAAATGAACCTGGTAGAACATCCCACACAAACGAATGCTCCACATGGGGGTTTCACATGCCACCAACTCCACATTCACAGTCAACTTCAGCGCCACAGCCGTTTTCAGATAGCCCTCAATGCAAAGGCTCTAGACGCAAATATTGGTGTGAGAGCTAATTCAATCAAGGAAACACTGCATGTTGGTGAAGGGCATATTGAAGAAGGATCAGCCGAGTGGTTCTTGTGGGAGAACAACTCCATTTGGCTCACTAACTTCACACACCATCAGGCTTTCAAGCAGCTCTCAAGGAAACTCAGTTTTCACACTCTATGCTTAGTGAACTTTGTATGGCTAGGACTGAAATGAACCTGGTAGAGCATCCCACACAAACGAATGCTCCACATGCGGGTTTCACATGCCACCAACTCCACATTCACAGGCAACTTCAGCGCCACAGCCATTTTCAGATAGCCCTCAATGCAAAGGCTCTAGACGCAAATATTGGTGTGAGAGCTAATTCAATCAAGGAAACACTGCATGTTGGTGAAGGGCATATTGAAGAAGAATCAGCCGAGTGGTTCTTGTGGGAGAACAACTCCATTTGGCTCACTAACTTCACACACCATCAGGCTTCCAAGCAGCTCTCAAGGAAACTCAGTTTTCACAATCTATGTGTAGTGCCCTTTGAGTGCATTATCTAGGAATGAACCTGGTAGAGCATCCCACACAAACGAATGCTCCACATGCGGGTTTCACATGCCACCAACTCCACATTCACAGGCAACTTCAGCGCCACAGCCATTTTCAGATAGCACTCAATGCAAAGGCTCTAGACGCAAATATTGGTGTGAGAGCTAATTCAATCAAGGAAACACTGCATGTTGGTGAAGGGCATATTGAAGAAGGATCAGCCGAGTGGTTCTTGTGGGAGAACAACTCTATTTGCCTCACTAACTTCACACACCATCAGGCTTCCAAGCAGCTCTCAAGGAAACTCAGTTTTCACACTCTATGCTTAGTGCCCTTTGAGTGCATTATCTAGGAATGAACCTGGTAGAGCATCCCACACAAACGAAGGCTCCACATGCGGGTTTCACATGCCACCAACTCCACATTCACAGGCAACTTCAGCACCATAGCCGTTTTCAGATAGCCCTCAATGCAAAGGCTCTAGACGCAAATATTGGTGTGAGAGCTAATTCAATCAAGGAAACACTGCATGTTGGTGAAGGGCATATTGAAGAAGGATCAGCCGAGTGGTTCTTGTGGGAGAACAACTACATTTGGCTCACTAACTTCACACACCATCAGGCTTCCAAGCAGCTCTCAAGGAAACTCAGTTTTCACACTCTATGCTTAGTGCCCTTTGAGTGCCTAGGACTGAAATGAAGCTTGGTCAGCATCCCACACAAACGAATGCTCCACATGCGGGTTTCACATGCCACCAACTCCACATTCACAGGCAACTTCAGCGCCACAGCCGTTTTCAGATAGCCCTCAATGCAAAGGCTCTAGACGCAAATATTGGTGTGAGAGCTAATTCAATCAAGGAAACACTGCATGTTGGTGAAGGGCATATTGAAGAAGGATCAGCAGAGTGGTTCTTGTGGGAGAACAACTCCATTTGGCTCACTAACTTCACACACCATCAGGCTTCCAAGCAGCTCTCAAGGAAACTCAGTTTTCACACTCTATGCTTAGTGCCCTTTGAGTGCATTATCTAGGAATGAACCTGGTAGAGCATCCCACACAAACGAATGCTCCACATGCGGGTTTCACATGCCACCAACTCCACATTCACAGGCAACTTCAGCGCCACAGCCGTTTTCAGATAGCCCTCAATGCAAAGGCTCTAGACGCAAATATTGGTGTGAGAGCTAATTCAATCAAGGAAACACTGCATGTTGGTGAAGGGCATATTGAAGAAGAATCAGCCGAGTGGTTCTTGTGGGAGAACAACTCCATTTGGCTCACTAACTTCACACACCATCAGGCTTCCAAGCAGCTCTCAAGGAAACTCAGTTTTCACACTCTATGCTTAGTGCCCTTTGTGTGCCTAGGACTGAAATGAAGCTTGGAGAGCATCCCACACAAACGAATCGAATTGCCTTCCACATGCGGGTTTCACATGCCACCAACTCCACATTCACAGGCAACTTCAGCGCCACAGCCGTTTTCAGATAGCCCTCAATGCAAAGGCTCTAGACGCAAATATTGGTGTGAGAGCTAATTCAATCAAGGAAACACTGCATGTTGGCGAAGGGCATATTGAAGAAGAATTAGCCGAGTGGTTCTTGTGGGAGAACAACTCCATTTGGCTCACTAACTTCACACACCATCAGGCTTCCAAGCAGCTCTCAAGGAAACTCAGTTTTCACACTCTATGCTTAGTGCCCTTTGAGTGCCTAGGACTGAAATGAAGCTTGGTCAGCATCCCACACAAACGAATGCTCCACATGCGGGTTTCACATGCCACCAACTCCACATTCACAGGCAACTTCAGCGCCACAGCCGTTTTCAGATAGCCCTCAATGCAAAGGCTCTAGACGCAAATATTGGTGTGAGAGCTAATTCAATCAAGGAAACACTGCATGTTGGTGAAGGGCATATTGAAGAAGAATCAGCAGAGTGGTTCTTGTGGGAGAACAACTCCATTTGGCTCACTAACTTCACACACCATCAGGCTTCCAAGCAGCTCTCAAGGAAACTCAGTTTTCACACTATATGCTTAGTGCTCTTTGTGTGCCTAGGACTGAAATGAAGCTTGGTCAGCATCCCACACATACGAATGCTCCACATGCGGGTTTCACATGCCACCAACTCCACATTCTCAGGCAACTTCAGCGCCACAGCCGTTTTCAGATAGCCCTCAATGCAAAGGCTCTAGACGCAAATATTGGTGTGAGAGCTAATTCAATCAAGGAAACACTGCATGTTGGTGAAGGGCATATTGAAGAAGAATCAGCCGAGTGGTTCTTGTGGAGAACAACTCCATTTGGCTCACTAACTTCACACACCATCAGGCTTCCAAGCAGCTCTTAAGGAAACTCAGTTTTCACACTCTATGCTTAGTGCCCTTTGTATGGCTAGGACTGAAATGAACCTGGTAGAGCATCCCACACAAACGAATGCTCCACATGCGGGTTTCACATGCCACCAACTCCACATTCTCAGGCAACTTCAGCGCCATACAGCCGTTTTCAGATAGCCCTCAATGCAAAGGCTTTAGACGCAAATATTGGTGTGAGAGCTAATTCAATCAAGGAAACACTGCATGTTGGTGAAGGGCATATTGAAGAAGGATCAGCCGAGTGGTTCTTGTGGGAGAACAACTCCATTTGGCTCACTAACTTCACACACCATCAGGCTTCCAAGCAGCTCTCAAGGAAACTCAGTTTTCACACTCTATGCTTAGTGCCCTTTGAGTGAATTATCTAGGAATGAACCTGGTAGAGCATCCCACATAAACGAATGCTCCACATGCGGGTTTCACATGCCACCAACTCCACATTCACAGGCAACTTCAGAGCCATAGCCGTTTTCAGATAGCCCTCAATGCAAAGGCTCTAGACGCAAATATTGGTGTGAGAGCTAATTCAATCAAGGAAACACTGCATGTTGGTGAAGGGCATATTGAAGAAGGATCAGCTGAGTGGTTCTTGTGGGAGAACAACTCCATTTGGCTCACTAACTTCACACACCATCAGGCTTCCAAGCAGCTCTCAAGGAAACTCAGTTTTCACACTCTATGCTTAGTGCCCTTTGAGTGCCTAGGACTGATGTGAAGCTCGTCAGCATCCCACACAAACGAATGCTCCACATGCGGGTTTCACATGCCACCAACTCCACATTCACAGGCAACTTCAGCGCCACAGCCGTTTTCAGATAGCCCTCAAAGCAAAGGCTCTAGACGCAAATATTGGTGTGAGAGCTAATTCAATCAAGGAAACACTGCATGTTGGTGAAGGGCATATTGAAGAAGGATCAGCCGAGTGATTCTTGTGGGAGAACAACTCCATTTAGCTCACTAACTTCACACACCATCAGGCTTCCAAGCAGCTCTTAAGGAAACTCAGTTTTCACACTCTATGCTTAGTGCCCTTTGAGTGCATTATCTAGGAATGAACCTGGTAGAGCATCCCACACAAACGAATGCTCCACATGCGGGTTTCACATGCCACCAACTCCACATTCACAGGCAACTTCAGCGCCACAGCCGTTTTCAGATAGCCCTCAATGCAAAGGTTCTAGACACAAATATTGGTGTGAGAGCTAATTCAATCAAGGAAACACTGCATGTTGGTGAAGGGCGTATTGAAGAAGAATCAGCCGAGTGGTTCTTGTGGGAGAACAACTCCATTTGGCTCACTAACTTCACACACCATCAGGCTTCCAAGCAGCTCTCAAGGAAACTCAGTTTTCACACTCTATGCTTAGTGCCCTTTGAGTGCATTATCTAGGAATGAACCTGGTAGAGCATCCCACACAAACGAATGCTCCACATGCGGGTTTCACATGCCACCAACTCCACATTCACAGGCAACTTCAGCGCCACAGCCGTTTTCAGATAGCCCTCAATGCAAAGGCTCTAGACGCAAATATTGGTGTGAGAGCTAATTCAATCAAGGAAACACTGCATGTTGGTGAAGGGCATATTGAAGAAGAATCAGCAGAGTGGTTCTTGTGGGAGAACAACTCCATTTGGCTCAGTAACTTCACACACCATCAGGCTTCCAAGCAGCTCTCAAGGAAACTCAGTTTTCACACTATATGCTTAGTGCTCTTTGTGTGCCTAGGACTGAAATGAAGCTTGGTCAGCATCCCACACATACGAATGCTCCACATGCGGGTTTCACATGCCACCAACTCCACATTCTCAGGCAACTTCAGCGCCACAGCCGTTTTCAGATAGCCCTCAATGCAAAGGCTCTAGACGCAAATATTGGTGTGAGAGCTAATTCAATCAAGGAAACACTGCATGTTGGTGAAGGGCATATTGAAGAAGAATCAGCAGAGTGGTTCTTGTGGGAGAACAACTCCATTTGGCTCACTAACTTCACACACCATCAGGCTTCCAAGCAGCTCTTAAGGAAACTCAGTTTTCACACTCTATGCTTAGTGCCCTTTGTATGGCTAGGACTGAAATGAACCTGGTAGAGCATCCCACACAAACGAATGCTCCACATGCGGTTTTCACATGCCACCAACTCCACATTCACAGGCAACTTCAGCGCCACAGTCGTTTTCAGATAGCCCTCAATGCAAAGGCTCTAGACGCAAATATTGGTGTGAGAGCTAATTCAATCAAGGAAACACTGCATGTTGGTGAAGGGCATATTGAAGAAGGATCAGCCGAGTGGTTCTTGTGGGAGAACAACTCCATTTGGCTCACTAACTTCACACACCATCAGGCTTCCAAGCAGCTCTCAAGGAAACTCAGTTTTCACACTCTATGCTTAGTGCCCTTTGAGTGAATTATCTAGGAATGAACCTGGTAGAGCATCCCACATAAACGAATGCTCCACATGCGGGTTTCACATGCCACCAACTCCACATTCACAGGCAACTTCAGAGCCACAGCCGTTTTCAGATAGCCCTCAAAGCAAAGGCTCTAGACGCAAATATTGGTGTGAGAGCTAATTCAATCAAGGAAACACTGCATGTTGGTGAAGGTCATATTGAAGAAGAATCAGCCGAGTGGTTCTTGTGGGAGAACAACTCCATTTGGCTCACTAACTTCACACACCATCAGGCTTCCAAGCAGCTCTCAAGGAAACTCAGTTTTCACACTCTATGCTTAGTGCCCTTTGAGTGCCTAGGACTGAAATGAAGCTTGGTCAGCATCCCACACAAACGAATGCTCCACATGCGGGTTTCACATGCCACCAACTCCACATTCACAGGCAACTTCAGCGCCACAGCCGTTTTCAGATAGCCCTCAATGCAAAGGCTCTAGACGCAAATATTGGTGTGAGAGCTAATTCAATCAAGGAAACACTGCATGTTGGTGAAGGGCATATTGAAGAAGGATCAGCAGAGTGGTTCTTGTGGGAGAACAACTCCATTTGGCTCACTAACTTCACACACCATCAGGCTTCCAAGCAGCTCTCAAGGAAACTCAGTTTTCACACTCTATGCTTAGTGCCCTTTGAGTGCATTATCTAGGAATGAACCTGGTAGAGCATCCCACACAAACGAATGCTCCACATGCGGGTTTCACATGCCACCAACTCCACATTCTCAGGCAACTTCAGCGCCACAGCCGTTTTCAGATAGCCCTCAATGCAAAGGCTCTAGACGCAAATATTGGTGTGAGAGCTAATTCAATCAAGGAAACACTGCATGTTGGTGAAGGGCATATTGAAGAAGGATCAGCCGAGTGGTTCTTGTGGGAGAACAACTCCATTTGGCTCACTAACTTCACACACCATCAGGCTTCCAAGCAGCTCTCAAGGAAACTCAGTTTTCACACTCTATGCTTAGTTGTCTTTGTGTGCCTAGGACTGAAATGAACCTGGTAGAGCATCCCACACAAACGAATGCTCCACATGCGGGTTTCACATGCCACCAACTCCACATTCACAGGCAACTTCAGCGCCACAGCCGTTTTCAGATAGCCCTCAATGCAAAGGCTCCAGACGCAAATATTGGTGTGAGAGCTAATTCAATCAAGGAAACACTGCATGTTGGTGAAGGGCATATTGAGGAAGAATCAGCCGAGTGGTTCTTGTGGGAGAACAACTCCATTTGGCTCACTAACTTCACACACCATCAGGCTTCCAAGCAGCTCTCAAGGAAACTCAGTTTTCACACTATATGCTTAGTGCTCTTAGTGTGCCTAGGACTGAAATGAAGCTTGGTCAGCATCCCACACATACGAATGCTCCACATGCGGGTTTCACATGCCACCAACTCCACATTCTCAGGCAACTTCAGCGCCACAGCCGTTTTCAGATAGCCCTCAATGCAAAGGCTCTAGACGCAAATATTGGTGTGAGAGCTAATTCAATCAAGGAAACACTGCATGTTGGTGAAGGGCATATTGAAGAAGGATCAGCAGAGTGGTTCTTGTGGGAGAACAACTCCATTTGGCTCACTAACTTCACACACCATCAGGCTTCCAAGCAGCTCTTAAGGAAACTCAGTTTTCACACTCTATGCTTAGTGCCCTTTGAGTGCCTAGGACTGAAATGAACCTGGTAGAGCATCCCACACAAACGAATGCTCCACATGCGGGTTTCACATGCCACCAACTCCACATTCACAGGCAACTTCATCGCCACAGCCGTTTTCAGATAGCCCTCAATGCAAAGGCTCTAGACGCAAATATTGGTGTGAGAGCTAATTCAATCAAGGAAACACTGCATGTTGGTGAAGGGCATATTGAAGAAGGATCAGCTGAGTGGTTCTTGTGGGAGAACAACTCCATTTGGCTCACTAACTTCACACACCATCAGGCTTCCAAGCAGCTCTCAAGGAAACTCAGTTTTCACACTCTATGCTTAGTGCCCTTTGAGTGCCTAGGACTGAAATGAAGCTTGGACAGCATCCCACATAAACGAATGCTCCACATGCGGGTATCACATGCCAGCAACTCCACATTCACAGGCAACTTCAGCGCCACAGCCGTTTTCAGATAGCCCTCAATGCAAAGGCTCTAGACGCAAATATTGGTGTGAGAGCTAATTCAATCAAGGAAACATTGCATGTTGGTGAAGGGCATATTGAAGAAGGATCAGCCGAATGCTTCTTGTGGGAGAACAACTCCATTTGGCTCACTAACTTCACACACCATCAGGCTTCCAAGCAGCTCTCAAGGAAACTCAGTTTTCACACTCTATGCTTAGTGCCCTTTGAGTGCATTATCTAGGAATGAACCTGGTAGAGCATCCAACACAAACGAATGCTCCACATGCGGGTTTCACATGCCACCAACTCCACATTTACAGGCAACTTCAGCGCCACAGCCGTTTTCAGATAGCCCTCAATGCAAAGGCTCTAGACGCAAATATTGGTGTGAGAGCTAATTCAATCAAGGAAACACTGCATGTTGGTGAAGGGCATATTGAAAAAGAATCAGTTGAGTGGTTCTTGTGGGAGAACAACTCCATTTGGCTCACTAACTTCACACACCATCAGGCTTCCAAGCAGCTCTCAAGGAAACTCAGTTTTCACACTCTATGCTTAGTGCCCTTTGTATGGCTAGGACTAAAATGAACCTGGTAGAGCATCCCACACAAACGAATGCTCCACATGCGGGTTTCACATGCCACCAACTCCACATTCACAGGCAACTTCAGCGCCACAGCCATTTTCAGATAGCCTTCAATGCAAAGGCTCTAGACGCAAATATTGGTGTGAGAGCTAATTCAATCAAGGAAACACTGCATGTTGGTGAAGGGCATATTGAAGAAGGATCAGCCGAGTGGTTCTTGTGGGAGAACAACTCTATTTGCCTCACTAACTTCACACACCATCAGGATTCCAAGCAGCTCTCAAGGAAACTCAGTTTTCACACTCTATGCTTAGTGCCCTTTGAGTGCATTATTTAGGAATGAACCTGGTAGAGCATCCCACACAAACGAATGCTCCACATGCGGGTTTCACATGCCACCAACTCCACATTCACAGGCAACTTCAGCGCCACAGCCATTTTCAGATAGCCTTCAATGCAAAGGCTCTAGACGCAAATATTGGTGTGAGAGCTAATTCAATCAAGGAAACACTGCATGTTGGTGAAGGGCATATTGAAGAAGGATCAGCGAGTGGTTCTTGTGGAGAGAACAACTCCATTTGGCTCACTAACGTCACACACCATCAGGCTTCAAGCAGCTCTCAAGGAAACTCAGTTTTCACACTCTATGCTTAGTGCCCTTTGAGTGCATTATCTAGGAATGAACCTGGTAGAGCATTCCACACAAACGAATGCTCCACATGCGGGTTTCACATGCCACCAACTCCACATTCACAGGCAACTTCAGCGCCACAGCCGTTTTCAGATAGCCTCAATGCAAAGGCTCTAGACGCAAATATTGGTGTGAGAGCTAATTCAATCAAGGAAACACTGCATGTTAGTGAAGGGCATATTGAAGAAGAATCAGCAGAGTGGTTCTTGTGGGAGAACAACTCCATTTGGCTCACTAACTTCACACACCATCAGGCTTCCAAGCAGCTCTCAAGGAAACTCAGTTTTAACACTCTATGCTTAGTGCTCTTTGTGTGCCTAGGACTGAAAAGAAGCTTGGTCAGCATCCCACACAAACGAATGACTCCACATGCGGGTTTCACATGCCACCAACTCCACATTCACAGGCAACTTCAGCGCCACAGCCGTTTTCAGATAGCCCTCAAAGCAAAGGCTCCAGACGCAAATATTGGTGTGAGAGCTAATTCAATCAAGGAAACACTGCATGTTGGTGAAGGGGATATTGAAGAAGGATCAGCCGAGTGGTTCTTGTGGGAGAACAACTCCATTTGGCTCACTAACTTCGCACACCATCAGGCTTTCAAGCAGCTCTCAAGGAAACTCAGTTTTCACACTCTATGCTTAGTGAACTTTGTATGGCTAGGACTGAAATGAACCTGGTAGAGCATCCCACACAAATGAATGCTCCACATGCGAGTTTCACATGCCACCAACTCCACATTCACAGGCAACTTCAGCGCCACAGCCGTTTTCAGATAGCCCTCAATGCAAAGGCTCTAGACGCAAATATTGGTGTGAGAGCTAATTCAATCAAGGAAACACTGCATGTTGGTGAAGGGCATATTGAAGAAGAATCAGTTGAGTGGTTCTTGTGGGAGAACAACTCCATTTGGGCTCACTAACTTCACACACCATCAGGCTTCCAAGCAGCTCTCAAGGAAACTCAGTTTTCACAATCTATGTTTAGTGCTCCTTTGAGTGCATTATCTAGGAATGAACTGGTAGAGCATCCCACACAAACGAATGCTCCACATGCGGGTTTCACATGCCACCAACTCCACATTCACTAGGCAACTTCAGCGCCACAGCCATTTTCAGATAGCCTTCAATGCAAAGGCTCTAGACCGCAAATATTGGTGTGAGAGCTAATTCAATCAAGGAAACACTGCATGTTGGTGAAGGGCATATTGAAGAAGGATCAGCCGAGTGGTTCTTGTGGGAGAACAACTCTATTTGCCTCACTAACTTCACACACCATCAGGCTTCCAAGCAGCTCTCAAGGAAACTCAGTTTTCACACTCTATGCTTAGTGCCCTTTGAGTGCATTATCTAGGAATGAAACTGGTAGAGCATCCCACACAAACGAAGGCTCCACATGCGGGTTTCACATGCCCACCAACTCCACATTCACAGGCAACTTCAGCACCATAGCCGTTTTCAGATAGCCCTCAAAGCAAAGGCTCTAGACGCAAATATTGGTGTGAGAGCTAATTCAATCAAGGAAACACTGCATGTTGGTGAAGGGCATATTGAAGAAGGATCAGCCGAGTGGTTCTTGTGGGAGAACAACTCCATTTGGCTCACTAACTTCACACACCATCAGGCTTCCAAGCAGCTCTCAAGGAAACTCAGTTTTCACACTCTATGCTTAGTGAACTTTGTATGGCTAGGACTGAAATGAAGCTTGGTCAGCATCCCACACAAAACGAATGCCTCCACATGCGGGTTTCACATGCCACCAACTCCACATTCACAGGCAACTTCAGCGCCACAGCCATTTTCAGATAGCCCTCAATGCAAAGGCTCTAGACACAAATATTGGTGTGAGAGCTAATTCAATCAAGGAAACACTGCATGTTGGTGAAGGGCATATTGAAGAAGGATCAGCCGAGTGGTTCTTGTGGGAGAACAACTCCATTTGGCTCACTAACTTCACACACCATCAGGCTTCCAAGCAGCTCTCAAGGAAACTCAGTTTTCACACTCTATGCTTAGTGCCCTTTGAGTGCATTATCTAGGAAAGAACCTGGTAGAGCATCCCACACAAACGAATGCTCCACATGCGGGTTTCACATGCCACCAAACTCCACATTCAGGCAACTTCAGCGCCACAGCCGTTTTCAGATAGCCCTCAATGCAAAGGCTCTAGACGCAAATATTGGTGTGAGAGCTAATTCAATCAAGGAAACACTGCATGTTGGTGAAGGGCATATTGAAGAAGGATCAGCCAAGTGGTTCTTGTGGGAGAACAACTCCATTTGGCTCACTAACTTCACACACCATCAGGCTTCCAAGCAGCTCTCAAGGAAACTCAGTTTTCACACTATATGCTTAGTGCCACTTGAGTGCCTGTTACTGAAATGAAGCTTGGTCAGCATCCACACAAACGAATGCTCCACATACGGGTTTCACATGCCACCAACTCCACATTCACAGTCAACTTCAGCGCCACAGCCGTTTTCAGATAGCCCATCCAATGCAAAGGCTCTAGACGCAAATATTGGTGTGAGAGCTAATTCAATCAAGGAAACACTGCATGTTGGTGAAGGGCATATTGAAGAAGGATCAGCCGAGTGGTTCTTGTGGGAGAACAACTCCATTTGGCTCACTAACTTGACACACCATCAGGCTTCCAAGCAGCTCTCAAGGAAACTCAGTTTTCACACTATATGCTTAGTGCCCTTTCTTGGCTGCGACTGAAATGAACCCTGGTAGAGCATCCCACACAAACGAATGCTCCACATGGGGGTTTCACATGCCACCAACTCCACATTCACAGTCAACTTCAGCGCCACAGCCCGTTTTCAGATAGCCCTCAATGCAAAGGCTCTAGACGCAAATATTGGTGTGAGAGCTAATTCAATCAAGGAAACACTGCATGTTGGTGAAGGGCATATTGAAGAAGGATCAGCCGAGTGGTTCTTGTGGGAGAACAACTCCATTTGGCTCACTAACTTCACACACCATCAGGCTTTCAAGCAGCTCTCAAGGAAACTCAGTTTTCACACTCTATGCTTAGTGAACTTTGTATGGCTAGGACTGAAATGAACCTGGTAGAGCATCCCACACAAACGAATGCTCCACATGCGGGTTTCACATGCCACCCATCACTCCACATTCACCAGGCAACTTCAGCGCCACAGCCATTTTCAGATAGCCCTCAATGCAAAGGCTCTAGAACGCAAATATTGGTGTGAGAGCTAATTCAATCAAGGAAACACTGCATGTTGGTGAAGGGCATATTGAAGAAGAATCAGCCGAGTGGTTCTTGTGGAGAACAACTCCATTTGGCTCACTAACTTCACACACCATCAGGCTTCCAAGCAGCTCTCAAGGAAACTCAGTTTTCACAATCTATGTGTAGTGCCCTTTGAGTGCATTATCTAGGAATGAACCTGGTAGAGCATCCCACACAAACGAATGCTCCACATGCGGGTTTCACATGCCACCAACTCCACATTCACAGGCAACTTCAGCGCCACAGCCATTTTCAGATAGCACTCAATGCAAAGGCTCTAGACGCAAATATTGGTGTGAGAGCTAATTCAATCAAGGAAACACTGCATGTTGGTGAAGGGCATATTGAAGAAGGATCAGCCGAGTGGTTCTTGTGGGAGAACAACTCTATTGCCTCACTAACTTCACACACCATCAGGCTTCCAGCAGCTCTCAAGGAAACTCAGTTTTCACACTCTATGCTTAGTGCCCTTTGAGTGCATTATCTAGGAATGAACCTGGTAGAGCATCCCACACAAACGAAGGCTCCACATGCGGGTTTCACATGCCACCAACTTCACATTCACAGGCAACTTCAGCACCATAGCCGTTTTCAGATAGCCCTCAATGCAAAGGCTCTAGACGCAAATATTGGTGTGAGAGCTAATTCAATCAAGGAAACACTGCATGTGGTGAAGGGCATATTGAAGAAGGATCAGCCGAGTGGTTCTTGTGGGAGAACAACTACATTTGGCTCACTAACTTCACACACCATCAGGCTTCCAAGCAGCTCTCAAGGAAACTCAGTTTTCACACTCTATGCTTAGTGCCCTTTGAGTGCCTAGGACTGAAATGAAGCTTGGTCAGCATCCCACACAAACGAATGCTCCACATGCGGGTTTCACATGCCACCACTCCACATTCACAGGCAACTTCAGCGCCACAGCCGTTTTCAGATAGCCCTCAATGCAAAGGCTCTAGACGCAAATATTGGTGTGAGAGCTAATTCAATCAAGGAAACACTGCATGTTGGTGAAGGGCATATTGAAGAAGGATCAGCAGAGTGGTTCTTGTGGGAGAACAACTCCATTTGGCTCACTAACTTCACACACCATCAGGCTTCCAAGCAGCTCTCAAGGAAACTCAGTTTTCACACTCTATGCTTAGTGCCCTTTGAGTGCATTATCTAGGAATGAACCTGGTAGAGCATCCCACACAAACGAATTCTCCACATGCGGGTTTCACATGCCACCAACTCCACATTCACAGGCAACTTCCGCGCCACAGCCTTTTTCAGATAGCCCTCAATGCAAAGGCTCTAGACACAAATATTGGTGTGAGAGCTAATTCAATCAAGGAAACACCTGCATGTTGGTGAAGGGCGTATTGAAGAAGAATCAGCCGAGTGGTTCTTGTGGGAGAACAACTCCATTTGGCTCACTAACTTCACACACCATCAGGCTTCCCAAGCAGCTCTCAAGGAAACTCAGTTTTCACACTCTATGCTTAGTGCCCTTTGAGTGCATTATCTAGGAATGAACCTGGTAGAGCATCCCACACAAACGAATGCTCCACATGCGGGTTTCACATGCCACCAACTCCACATTCACAGGCAACTTCAGCGCCACAGCCGTTTTCAGATAGCCCTCAATGCAAAGGCTCTAGACGCAAATATTGGTGTGAGAGCTAATTCAATCAAGGAAACACTGCATGTTGGTGAAGGGCATATTGAAGAAGGATCAGCCGAGTGGTTCTTGTGGGAGAACAACTACATTTGGCTCACTAACTTCACACACCATCAGGCTTCCAAGCAGCTCTCAAGGAAACTCAGTTTTCACACTCTATGCATTAGTGCCCTTTGAGTGCCTAGGACTGAAATGAAGCTTGGTCAGCATCCCACACAAACGAATGCTCCACATGCGGGTTTCACATGCCACCAACTCCACATTCACAGGCAACTTCAGCGCCACAGCCGTTTTCAGATAGCCCTCAATGCAAAGGCTCTAGAACGCAAATATTGGTGTGAGAGCTAATTCAATCAAGGAAACACTGCATGTTGGTGAAGGGCATATTGAAGAAGGATCAGCAGAGTGGTTCTTGTGGGAGAACAACTCCATTTGGCTCACTAACTTCACACACCATCAGGCTTCCAAGCAGCTCTCAAGGAAACTCAGTTTTCACACTCTATGCTTAGTGCCCTTTGAGTGCATTATCTAGGAATGAACCTGGTAGAGCATCCCACACAAACGATTCTCCACATGCGGGTTTCACATGCCACCAACTCCACATTCACAGCAACTTCAGCGCCACAGCCTTTTTCAGATAGCCCTCAATGCAAAGGCTCTAGACACAAATATTGGTGTGAGAGCTAATTCAATCAAGGAAACACTGCATGTTGGTGAAGGGCGTATTGAAGAAGAATCAGCCGAGTGGTTCTTGTGGGAGAACAACTCCATTTGGCTCACTAACTTCACACACCATCAGGCTTCCAAGCAGCTCTCAAGGAAACTCAGTTTTCACACTCTATGCTTAGTGCCCTTTGAGTGCATTATCTAGGAAAGAACCTGGTAGAGCATCCCACACAAACGAATGCTCCACATGCGGGGGTTTCACATGCCACCAACTCCACATTCACAGGCAACTTCAGCGCCACAGCCGTTTTCAGATAGCCCTCAATGCAAAGGCTCTAGAACGCAAATATTGGTGTGAGAGCTAATCAATCAAGGAAACACTGCATGTTGGTGAAGGGCATATTGAAGAAGAATCAGCCGAGTGGTTCTTGTGGGAGAACAACTCCATTTGGCTCACTAACTTCACACACCATCAGGCTTCCAAGCAGCTCTCAAGGAAACTCAGTTTTCACACTCTATGCTTAGTGCCCTTTGTGTGCCTAGGACTGAAATGAAGCTTGGAGAGCATCCCACACAAACGAATGCTCCACATGCGGGTTTCACATGCCACCAACTCCACATTCACAGGCAACTTCAGCGCCACAGCCGTTTTCAGATAGCCCTCAATGCAAAGGCTCTAGACGCAAATATTGGTGTGAGAGCTAATTCAATCAAGGAAACACTGCATGTTGGCGAAGGGCATATTGAAGAAGAATTAGCCGAGTGGTTCTTGTGGGAGAACAACTCCATTTGGCTCACTAACTTCACACACCATCAGGCTTCCAAGCAGCTCTCAAGGAAACTCAGTTTTCACACTCTATGCTTAGTGCCCTTTGAGTGCCTAGGACTGAAATGAAGCTTGGTCAGCATCCCACACAAACGAATGCTCCACATGCGGGTTTCACATGCCACCAACTCCACATTCTCAGGCAACTTCAGCGCCACAGCCGTTTTCAGATAGCCCTCAATGCAAAGGCTTTAGACGCAAATATTGGTGTGAGAGCTAATTCAATCAAGGAAACACTGCATGTTGGTGAAGGGCATATTGAAGAAGATCAGCCGAGTGGTTCTTGTGGGAGAACAACTCCATTTGGCTCACTAACTTCACACACCATCAGGCTTCCAAGCAGCTCTCAAGGAAACTCAGTTTTCACACTCTATGCTTAGTGCCCTTTGAGTGAATTATCTAGGAATGAACCTGGTAGAGCATCCCACATAAACGAATGCTCCACATGCGGGTTTCACATGCCACCAACTCCACATTCACAGGCACTTCAGAGCCATAGCCGTTTTCAGATAGCCCTCAATGCAAAGGCTCTAGACGCAAATATTGGTGTGAGAGCTAATTCAATCAAGGAAACACTGCATGTTGGTGAAGGGCATATTGAAGAAGGATCAGCTGAGTGGTTCTTGTGGGAGAACAACTCCATTTGGCTCACTAACTTCACACACCATCAGGCTTCCAAGCAGCTCTCAAGGAAACTCAGTTTTCACACTCTATGCTTAGTGCCCTTTGAGTGCCTAGGACTGATGTGAAGCTTCGTCAGCATCCCACACAAACGAATGCTCACATGCGGGTTTCACATGCCACCAACTCCACATTCACAGGCAACTTCAGCGCCACAGCCGTTTTCAGATAGCCCTCAAAGCAAAGGCTCTAGACGCAAATATTGGTGTGAGAGCTAATTCAATCAAGGAAACACTGCATGTTGGTGAAGGGCATATTGAAGAAGGATCAGCCGAGTGATTCTTGTGGGAGAACAACTCCATTTAGCTCACTAACTTCACACACCATCAGGCTTCCAAGCAGCTCTTAAGGAAACTCAGTTTTCACACTCTATGCTTAGTGCCCTTTGAGTGCATTATCTAGGAATGAACCTGGTAGAGCATCCCACACAAACGAATGCTACACATGCGGGTTTCACATGCCACCAACTCCACATTCACAGGCAACTTCTCAGCGCCACAGCCGTTTTCAGATAGCCCTCAATGCAAAGGTTCTAGACACAAATATTGGTGTGAGAGCTAATTCAATCAAGGAAACACTGCATGTTGGTGAAGGGCGTATTGAAGAAGAATCAGCCGAGTGGTTCTTGTGGGAGAACAACTCCATTTGGCTCACTAACTTCACACACCATCAGGCTTCCAAGCAGCTCTCAAGGAAACTCAGTTTTCACACTCTATGCTTAGTGCCCTTTGAGTGCATTATCTAGGAATGAACCTGGTAGAGCATCCCACACAAACGAATGCTCCACATGCGGTTTCACATGCCACCAACTCCACATTCACAGGCAACTTCAGCGCCACAGCCGTTTTCAGATAGCCCTCAATGCAAAGGCTCTAGACGCAAATATTGGTGTGAGAGCTAATTCAATCAAGGAAACACTGCATGTTGGTGAAGGGCATATTGAAGAAGAATCAGCAGAGTGGTTCTTGTGGGAGAACAACTCCATTTGGCTCACTAACTTCACACACCATCAGGCTTCCAAGCAGCTCTCAAGGAAACTCAGTTTTCACACTATATGCTTAGTGCCTCTTTGTGTGCCTAGGACTGAAATGAAGCTTGGTCAGCATCCCACACATACGAATGCTCCACATGCGGGTTTCACATGCCACCAACTCCACATTCTCAGTGCAACTTCAGCGCCACAGCCGTTTTCAGATAGCCCTCAATGCAAAGGCTCTAGACGCCAAATATTGGTGTGAGAGCTAATTCAATCAAGGAAACACTGCATGTTGGTGAAGGCATATTGAAGAAGAATCAGCAGAGTGGTTCTTGTGGGAGAACAACTCCATTTGGCTCACTAACTTCACACACCATCAGGCTTCCAAGCAGCTCTTAAGGAAACTCAGTTTTCACACTCTATGCTTAGTGCCCTTTGTATGGCTAGGACTGAAATGAACCTGGTAGAGCATCCCACACAAACGAATGCTCCACATGCGGTTTTCACATGCCACAACTCCACATTCACAGGCAACTTCAGCGCCACAGTCGTTTTCAGATAGCCCTCAATGCAAAGGCTCTAGACGCAAATATTGGTGTGAGAGCTAATTCAATCAAGGAAACACTGCATGTTGGTGAAGGGCATATTGAAGAAGGATCAGCCGAGTGGTTCTTGTGGGAGAACAACTCCATTTGGCTCACTAACTTCACACACCATCAGGCTTCCAAGCAGCTCTCAAGGAAACTCAGTTTTCACACTCTATGCTTAGTGCCCTTTGAGTGAATTATCTAGGAATGAACCTGTAGAGCATCCCACATAAACGAATGCTCCACATGCGGGTTTCACATGCCAGCCAACTCCACATTCACAGGCAACTTCAGAGCCACAGCCGTTTTCAGATAGCCCTCAAAGCAAAGGCTCTAGACGCAAATATTGGTGTGAGAGACTAATTCAATCAAGGAAACACTGCATGTTGGTGAAGGTCATATTGAAGAAGAATCAGCCGAGTGGTTCTTGTGGGAGAACAACTCCATTTGGCTCACTAACTTCACACACCATCAGGCTTCCAAGCAGCTCTCAAGGAAACTCAGTTTTCACACTCTATGCTTAGTGCCCTTTGAGTGCCTAGGACTGAAATGAAGCTTGGTCAGCATCCCACACAAACGAATGCTCCACATGCGGGTTTCACATGCCACCAACTCCACATTCACAGGCAACTTCAGCGCCACAGCCGTTTTCAGATAGCCCTCAATGCAAAGGCTCTAGACGCAAATATTGGTGTGAGAGCTAATTCAATCAAGGAAACACTGCATGTTGGTGAAGGGCATATTGAAGAAGGATCAGCAGAGTGGTTCTTGTGGGAGAACAACTCCATTTGGCTCACTAACTTCACACACCATCAGGCTTCCAAGCAGCTCTCAAGGAAACTCAGTTTTCACACTCTATGCTTAGTGCCCTTTGAGTGCATTATCTAGGAATGAACCTGGTAGAGCATCCCACACAAACGAATGCTCCACATGCGGTTTCACATGCCACCAACTCCACATTCTCAGGCAACTTCAGCGCCACAGCCGTTTTCAGATAGCCCTCAATGCAAAGGCTCTAGACGCAAATATTGGTGTGAGAGCTAATTCAATCAAGGAAACACTGCATGTTGGTGAAGGGCATATTGAAGAAGGATCAGCCGAGTGGTTCTTGTGGGAGAACAACTCCATTTGGCTCACTAACTTCACACACCATCAGGCTTCCAAACAGCTCTCAAGGAAACTCAGTTTTCACACTCTATGCTTAGTTGTCTTTGTGTGCCTAGGACTGAAATGAACCTGGTAGAGCATCCCACACAAACGAATGCTCCACATGCGGGTTTCACATGCCACCAACTCCACATTCACAGGCAACTTCAGCGCCACAGCCGTTTTCAGATAGCCCTCAATGCAA
The DNA here is from genome assembly GCF_030435755.1 of Ochotona princeps. Taxonomy (NCBI): domain Eukaryota; kingdom Metazoa; phylum Chordata; class Mammalia; order Lagomorpha; family Ochotonidae; genus Ochotona; species Ochotona princeps. Next base: position 39,318 of record NW_026699559.1, read on the forward strand.
GGCTCCAGACGCAAATATTGGTGTGAGAGCTAATTCAATCAAGGAAACACTGCATGTTGGTGAAGGGCATATTGAGGAAGAATCAGCCGAGTGGTTCTTGTGGGAGAACAACTCCATTTGGCTCACTAACTTCACACACCATAGGCTTCCAAGCAGCTCTCAAGGAAACTCAGTTTTCACACTATATGCTTAGTGCTCTTAGTGTGCCTAGGACTGAAATGAAGCTTGGTCAGCATCCCACACATACGAATGCTCCACATGCGGGTTTCACATGCCACCAACTCCACATTCTCAGGCAACTTCAGCGCCACAGCCGTTTTCAGATAGCCCTCAATGCAAAGGCTCTAGACGCAAATATTGGTGTGAGAGCTAATTCAATCAAGGAAACACTGCATGTTGGGAAGGGCATATTGAAGAAGGATCAGCAGAGTGGTTCTTGTGGGAGAACAACTCCATTTGGCTCACTAACTTCACACACCATCAGGCTTCCAAGCAGCTCTTAAGGAAACTCAGTTTTCACACTCTATGCTTAGTGCCCTTTGAGTGCCTAGGACTGAAATGAACCTGGTAGAGCATCCCACACAAACGAATGCTCCACATGCGGGTTTCACATGCCACCAACTCCACATTCACAGGCAACTTCATCGCCACAGCCGTTTTCAGATAGCCCTCAATGCAAAGGCTCTAGACGCAAATATTGGTGTGAGAGCTAATTCAATCAAGGAAACACTGCATGTTGGTGAAGGGCATATTGAAGAAGGATCAGCTGAGTGGTTCTTGTGGGAGAACAACTCCATTTGGCTCACTAACTTTCACACACCATCAGGCTTCAAGCAGCTCTCAAGGAAACTCAGTTTTCACACTCTATGCTTAGTGCCCTTTGAGTGCCTAGACTGAAATGAAGCTTGGACAGCATCCCACATAAACGAATGCTCCACATGCGGGTATCACATGCCAGCAACTCACATTCACAGGCAACTTCAGCGCCACAGCCGTTTTCAGATAGCCCTCAATGCAAGGCTCTAGACGCAAATATTGGTGTGAGAGCTAATTCAATCAAGGAAACATTGCATGTTGGTGAAGGGCATATTGAAGAAGGATCAGCCGAATGCTTCTTGTGGGAGAACAACTCCATTTGGCTCACTAACTTCACACACCATCAGGCTTCCAAGCAGCTCTCAAGGAAACTCAGTTTTCACACTCTATGCTTAGTGCCCTTTGAGTGCATTATCTAGGAATGAACCTGGTAGAGCATCCAACACAAACGAATGCTCCACATGCGGGTTTCACATGCCACCAACTCCACATTTACAGGCAACTTCAGCGCCACAGCCGTTTTCAGATAGCCCTCAATGCAAAGGCTCTAGACGCAAATATTGGTGTGAGAGCTAATTCAATCAAGGAAACACTGCATGTTGGTGAAGGGCATATTGAAAAAGAATCAGTTGAGTGGTTCTTGTGGGAGAACAACTCCATTTGGCTCACTAACTTCACACACCATCAGGCTTCCAAGCAGCTCTCAAGGAAACTCAGTTTTCACACTCTATGCTTAGTGCCCTTTGTATGGCTAGGACTGAAATGAACCTGGTAGAGCATCCCACACAAAACGAATGCTCCACATGCGGGTTTCACATGCCAGCAACTCCACATTCACAGGCAACTTCAGCGCCACAGCCATTTTCAGATAGCCCTCAATGCAAAGGCTCTAGACGCAAATATTGGTGTGAGAGCTAATTCAATCAAGGAAACACTGCATGTTGGTGAAGGGCATATTGAAGAAGGATCAGCCGAGTGGTTCTTGTGGGAGAACAACTCCATTTGGCTCACTAACTTCACACACCATCAGGCTTCCAAGCAGCTCTCAAGGAAACTCAGTTTTCACACTCTATGCTCAGTGCCCTTTGTATGGCTAGGACTGAAATGAAGCTTGGTCAGCATCCCACACAAACGAATGCTCCAGATGCGGGTTTCACATGCCACCAACTCCACATTCACAGGCAACTTCAGCGCCCCAGCCGTTTTCAGATAGCCCTCAATGCAAAGGCTCTAGACGCAAATATTGGTGTGAGAGCTAATTCAATCAAGGAAACACTGCATGTTGGTGAAGGGCATATTGAAGAAGAAACTCAGCCGAGTGGTTCTTGTGGGAGAACAACTCCATTTGGCTCACTAACTTCACACACCATCATGCTTCCAAGCAGCTCTCAAGGAAACTCAGTTTTCACACTCTATGCTTAGTGCTCTTTGTGTGCCTAGGACTGAAATGAAGCTTGCTCAGCATCCCACACAAACGAATGCTCCACATGA